>NC_057808.1:375550626-375551334 GCF_018294505.1 Triticum aestivum | reverse complement strand
AATTTGTTGGAAAAACAGAATGTCCACACTGCACCTTTCAACCATGCGCACTGCGTGCGTTAGCGCGAGGCCGAGCAGGGGGTAGGGAGGGGGGTCGTGACCCCCTCCCCAACCCCCTGCGAGGCCGAGCCTGGAACGAGCCGGAGCAGGCGGCGACGCGGCGTGCCGCGGCGCCGCATGCGTAGGCGAGTCCGTCACACCCCGTCGCCTCCCTGTCTAACTTAGGGGTGTGGCTCTGGAGTACCGTGCGTCCTATTTGTTGGAAAAACAGAATGTCCGCACTGCGCCTATCAACCACGCGACTGCGCGCGTTAGCTACAGATCCTGGAACGAGCCGGACCAGGCGGCGACGCGGCGTGCCGCGGCGCCGCATGCGTAGGCGAGTTCGTCACACCCCGTCGCCTCCCTGTCTATCTTAGGGGTGTGGCTCTGGGGTTGTGTGCGTCCTATTTGTTGGAAAAACAGAATGTCTGCACTGCGCCTATCAACCACGCGAGTGCGTGCGTTAGCTACCGATCCGGGAACGAGCCGGAGCAGGCGGCGACGCGGCGTGCCGCGGCGCCGCATGCGTAGGCGAGTCCGTCACACCTCGTCGCCTCCCTGTCTATCTTACGGGTGTGGCTCTGGGGTTGTGTGCGTCCTATTTGTTGGAAAAACAGAATGTTCGCACTACGCCTGTCAACCAAGCGCATTGCGTGCGTTAGCGCG
>NC_057808.1:375536023-375550527 GCF_018294505.1 Triticum aestivum | reverse complement strand
CTATTGTTGGAAAAACAGAATGTCCGCACTATGCCTGTCAACCAAACGCACTGCATTCGTTAGCGCGAGGCCGAGCAGGGGGTCGGGAGGGGGGTCGTGACCCCCCCTCCCCAACCGCCTGCGAGGCCGAGCCTGGAACGAGCGGGAGCAGGCGGCGACGCGGCGTGCGCGGCGCCGCATGCGTAGGCGAGTCCGTCAGACCCCGTCGCCTCCCTGTCAATCTTAGGGGTGTTGCTCTGGGGTTGCGTGCATCCTATTGTTCGAAAAACAGAATGTCCGCACCGCGCCTCTCTACCAAGCGCACTTCATGCGTTAGTGAGAGGCCGAGTAGGGGGTGGGGAGGGGGGTCGTGACCCCCCTCTCCAACCCCCTGCGAGGCTGAGCCTGGAATGAGCCGGAGCAGGCGGCGACGCGGCATGCCGCGGTGTGACACCCAAATTTTTATTTGGATTTTTCAAAAGATTTTATTTGACTTGAGGGAGGTGGCTTAAATTTTTTTTTCTTCAAAAGAACTCTCCCTTTCAAATATTTTTTTTATGGAAAGAGTTTTATTTGGATTCACCCAAGATCTGTTTTGGTCTTGGAGGTTCTTGCTTTTTATTTGGACTTCAAACCAAATTGCTTTTCACTTGAGAAGAATGCCTTTTGATAATCTCTTTGGAAATACACTATGGCTTTTGGAATAATCCTTTGCCACTTTCAACATTTTTCTCTTGCCATGGCCTTAGTGCAAATCCACTCTCCTAACCCTCCCCTCATCTTTGGATCATGTTTTGCATCAAATCCAGCAAGTTGAACCTCCCCCTATGATTATTTTCCATTTAAATCTCATCAAATAAATTTCTGTCTTCTACCCTAGCCCTTGGAGATTTACAAAGGAGCTACCATCTCTGCTTTGATTTTTGGCCCCAAACCAATTCCCCTTCCTAGTCCTTTGAACCCTCAACCAAGATCCATGAAGATCCACTGGTCTTCAGTTCAAATTTTTCAAACTACACTTGCTGCAAGTTTGGACCAGATTTGTCAAATTTGGTGAAATTCATTCAAATCCTTCTCCAGAAATTCGAAGCAAAATCAGGCAGCCTCTGGGTGCATTGAGTGGTCACCTCACCAAGTACCAGCTCCAGAAAAAAAATTCTCATTGCCAAATCTTTCTGTCGAACACCTGCTGTGCATTGTCAAATTCAGGTTCAGTAAAGTTGAGAGATCATTTCAGTGCACTGTCGTTTTCTTCATAACCCGTCGATCTCGCCAGTGCCGCCGTGTGCCCTGTCCCCTCCCCCTTGTCCTCTGCACCGCACGAACATCTGGCACCTTGCGGACGTCGGCGACGAGCAGCAGAAGGTGCGCCGCCAGAGAGAGGCGCGGCGCCGACGGCGCCACCCAGCGCCGCCCAAGCCACCGGAGCTCGCCGCGTGGCCTTCCACTCCCCAGAACGCGCTGCCACTCTCGTCGTGAACCGCAGGGCGCGGAGCGCGCTCTCTGCCGCCGACGTGCCCGTGCGGCCACTCCACCGTGGACCGACGCCGTTACGCCAAGACCAGCCGGGATTAGCAGAGGAACGGCACCAGTAACCTCCACTGATGCTGCCTGGCCACTCAAACCTCCTGCCAATCCACTGCATCGCCGTAATTGCTCACCGGAGATTCTCCGTTCACGGCCACCCCGTCGATCCGCCTATAAATAGAGGCCCCGAGCCTCAACTCGAACCCACACCATCCCTGCACTCCACCTAGAGCACGCCTAGCCACTGGAAGAGCCCCGAGGAGGTCTCTTTCCTCGACTCCGGCCGCCGCGGCCCGCCACGAGGTCCAGCTCGATTCGCTCCCATGCGTGCGCCTCTGCCTCCCATCTCTTGCCAGTAGCTTCACTATGCATCCCTCCCTCTGACCCGCGCTTCAATTCGAAGTTTGCAGCCCTTCACCGGAGTTCTCCACCATCACCCGAGCCGCCGCCCGCCGGAGAAAGTGTCGCCGTCGACGTGGTGCTCTCCGACGGTCGAGTCCACCACCCACCGACGCGGAAGAACACGCTGAAGCTCTTGGTACCCTCCGATCTTCCTGACTCGCCGTGGTTCGACGCCGGCATCCACCGCAGTCTTCGGGCGCCGGCGAGCCGTTTAAACCTGACATGTGGGACCCCCCTGTCAGCCTCTCTTCTGTTTCCCCACGCGAAACGTTTTCTGTTGGCGCCTTCGGGCAAATACGCTTTCCCTCTTGAGCTTGCGCATTTCCAATCGAACCGTTTTCTGGTTTCTCAGTTTAAACCCTGGAACTTTTCTGTTTCATTACAGATGGGTCCCTGGACAGAAACCTTTATAACTTTTTAATAAAAAGGAATTTTTGAGTGATTCTCTTTCTAACCTTCTTAAAATTTTGTCTAGTTTTTTATGGGATTTAGTTGGAAAATTTTTGGAGAAGTTTCTGTGCACGCGTTGGTTTTCACGTTAGTGCCCGTTTTCATTATTGCCGTAGGTTCCGGAAGAGCTGACGGAGCCGCGAACTTCGCCGAGCTAGACTCCGACTTCTCCGAACCAGGCAAGCATGTTTGGACCTTTGATATGATAGGTGTTTTGCATGTTTGCGTGAAGGTTTGTGCGTGGCATATGAGTATCGGTGAGTTCCCCGTTGCTTGCGAGGCAACCACCTGTATGTTCCAAAGTTGCGATGATCTCTGGTGAGAGATGGCCTAATCATGTGGTGACATGAAGGGCAGCAAGGTGGTACTGTTGTAGCATACCAGCCTTGCGTCGTCCGACTACTTCCGACGTTAACGTGGACGGAGTCACGTTATCGTTCTTTTCCCCTTCCGTGCTACCACGTGTTTCTTTGCCAAGATGCGGTTTAGTAAGTTGGTAACCTCTTTCCGTGTACACACCAAACAGAGGGGCCGGGATGATGGTACCTTGGCCCAGGATTAAAGTCAGTCATCCGGTCAGGGGGCATGGGTGTTTCCGGTTGGGACCGAGAGGGGGGCACCCCCTTAGAGCGCGCGTATAGAAATTTGATCCCATGCTACGCGAGGTTGTAGCCTCCCCGTCTCAAGGTTTTTCTTGAACGTTGCTGAGGGTGATCCCTGGCTCCGGAATGTTGAATTGGGTGTGTACTGGTTAGACGTGTTTCTTCCAAAACGCCGTAAGCGGAACTAGTCCCCGTGACTACTGAAATCCGTTGGCTGTGGTTAAGTACAAACTCTGCAGAGTCAAATCCTTCCAAGTCATCGTATCCATGATCAAGAAGTGTAATCAGTATGTCCATATCTATCCGCGTGGAAAGCTTGTCCCCGGTGAATAAGCTCAAGTGGTAAACCCAGTTTAAATTATTATTACTGTGGATGGTCTAATCTTATATTTGTCTCGTACTTGTAATAATTTATAATCTCGAGCTACTGAATTATTGAGCTACAATATAAGCCCTTTATGCGACGTCGCGCAGACGTCCGACTGTGGCATGATTTTGTTTTCTTACTTTAAATATAAGCCCTTTATGTGATGTCGCTCAGACGTCCGACTGTGGCATGTTCGTCTTTCATTTTCTGTTATAAGCCCTTTATGTGATGTCGCTCAGACGTCCGACTGTGGCATTATTATTATTCTTGCAGTTTCCTCTCAAGGAGTCATTCAAACACTCGCTTGGCACCAGTATTATTATTCTTGCAGTTTCCTCTCGAGGGGTCATTCAGACACTCGTTTGGCACCAGTATTATTATTCTGCAGTTTCCTCTCGAGGAGTCATTCAGACACTCGTTTGGCACCAGTATTCTTATTCTGCAGTTTCCTCTCGAGGAGTCATTCAGACACTCGTTTGGCACCAGTACTACTATTTCTTGCAGTTTCCGCTCGAGGAGTCATTCAGACCCTCATTTGGCACCCAGCATTTATTATCTCTATGTCTGAACGCGCTGGTTAACTTGTTTATATGCTTCATGTTTACATCTGTTATATCTTATGTCCGAACTGTCTTGCGAGTACTTTCATAGTACTCACCTGGCTTGTTGTTTTGGCCAGATGTTGACGAAGGCGATCTTTTGGATGAAGAGTTTGATAGCGCGTCCGACGCCTAGAGGAGTCCCAGTCAGTCCTGTGCGATCCCGGATATTGGTCACTTGTATTATATATGCTTCCGCCACCCGCAATAAGTCTCCTCGAGCCTCGCTTCGACGCTCGAAGAGCTGTAGTCTTCAGGAGTCATATCACTCGCTTCACGGTGATATTTCCACCACCGTTATTATCGTGAGTTAGTAGTTATGCCACCCTATCCGCCGTCTTGTTTTTTTGGCGTGCATGTAATAGATTGTTGGGCAGTCTCCGCTCAACCTTGTATTATATTCAGTACTCCTGGTATTTTTCTTCTGTGACCAAGATATTGTCTACCAGTGGGAAGGGATTCTTCCTTCTGGTCCGTAAAAGGGATTGGTCTCTCAATAATTATTTTATTGAAAAACCGGTCGTGACAAGCTTGGTATCAGAGCCAGGTTGACTGTAGGAAGCCACTAGGTGCGATCGCTAATCGGTTATTAGCGTCTTTTGTGCCTTTTCAGCATTTTGCAAATTGTAGCTATTTTCTGTTGGTCATCATAAATTTATGACATGACTACTCAGAATTTTTGCCTACTTTTGTAGATGGGTGGCAGTAGCTGTGAGAATCGAGTGTTCACGAACGTGCCCGAGGGGTTTGTCAAGCTCCTCGTCTCCATCACCAAGCTCGCGATCGGGCCAGCAGCCCGCCCGGAGTTCACGCTCTATCAGCACAAGCTCAGCGATGACGTGTCTATGCACCAAGCTGTGGTGCAATTCAAGGGAGGACGTTCTGCAGCTCGCCACTTCCGTTTTGTGGGAAGGGCCATGCCTACGGAGAGGCATGCCATGCAGATGGCTGCCCGTGAGGCGATAGCTCGTCTTCGGGACATCCTTCCTACGATGAAGACTCGTCGCTACCGCTACCTCCCATGCCATGTGCCATACACCAGTCACTATGCATTCGCCTGTCATCGGGGAGAGCGAGATGAAGCCATCGAGATGGTTGTGGAGTATCTCAAGGCTCTGGAGGAGTCTTTCGATAACCTCGTGGACGATCTTGTGGCTGCCCGCATGGACTTAGTCCGGGGCGGTCCTGCCAGCAGGAAGGAGCTTCTCCACATGGCACCGCCTCTGACATTCGTCTCGTCTTCAGCCTCTTATGCACCGGCCGTTTTGGCCACTGCACGCCGTCTGCCCACCACTGAGGAGTTCGACCGAGTCATCGCTCCTACTCCAGTCAGAGCTGCACCGCCTGCCGCACCCGCTCTACCACCCGTCGCTCCCGCGCCATCACCGCAGCGCAGCGTTACGCGCCAGGAGCCAGCTAGAGAGGAGGTGGAGGTTGATTCTCCTGGACCGCTGAGTCTTGCCATCGGCAAGGGAAAAGGAAATCTTCACCATCTCCGACTGAGAGCGCCGAGTAGCCACGCGTTATGTCTGCTTGTATGATGTGTTTTATCTGTGCGCTAGTTTGTATTGGTGTGTTTGCTGCCTTCCGGAGGTGTACGCGCATCCTGAGTGCTGTATCGTGTGTTTGCTTTTCGCATGTAAGATATATGCTAAGCAGTTCCTCTCCGTGCAAAACCGCTTATGTTTTCCTTGAAAACCTTGAGATCTTTTAAATTGTTACCTTTGCAAGATTTTCCTTGTGCTACACAGTTCTTCTCATGGGTTTTACAAAATAATACCCCAGACTGGAAAAATGTCTCGTCCGTGGACTCGCTCCATGCCCAATCAGCCAGAAGAGGTTTATGGGACACAGACTAGCAACAATTTCACTCAGGGTTAGTCCAGTCAACAAGACAGCGAAGCAGCCCTGTCTCAAGTCTGTCGTCTCTTCGAGCAAAGCCAGCAACAGCACCAAGAGATGATGAATCATGTCATCAATATGGGAAACCACCGTGAGCCCTATCAGCCACATTCCAAATTATTTGAGTTACAGAAGACTCGCCCCTCAACTTTTGCTCACACCGATAGGCCGCTGGACGCTGATGATTGGCTTCGTGACATTGAAAGGAAACTGATTATTGCTCAGTGTTCAGATCATGAGAAGGTGCTTTATGCACCACACTACCTTACTGGAGCAGCTGCAGCATGGTGGGAAAACTTCCTACACATGCATCCCAGCGAACACAACATCACCTAGGAAGAGTTCAAGGAAGGCTTCCGTGGGGCACACATCCCCAGGAGCATCATAAAAATCAAGAAGAGAGAGTTTGATGACCTGAATCAGAGAGGCATGTCAGTGACAGAATACAATGGTCAGTTTACTCAGCTATCTCGTTATGCCTACGACGAGCACATGACAGAAAACAAGAAGATGGAAAAATTCCTGGACGGCCTGGCACCAGCACTAAAATGCCAACTGGTTGTACACAAGACTGGGGTTCCAAGGACAGTAGCAAGGAGATCCACGACTACTGATCCAAGGCCCGTCGGACAGTTTCATGCCAGGGACAAGGAGTACACATACCGTCCAGGGGTCACCTGCTATGCTTGTGGTCAAGAAGGGCACTATGCTAAGCAATGCCCAAAGCCAAGGAACGCGGCCCCCAAGCCAAACAATGGTGGAAACAATCCAGCCCCCAAGCGCAACAATTTCAACCCCAACAACAACCACAGGAAGGGTCACCTGAACCATGTGACCAGGGAAGAAGCGCAGAATGCCCCAGACATCGTGCTCGGTACGTTCCCTGTCAACACAGTACCTGTCACGGTTTTGTTTGATTCTGGAGCTTCCCATTCGTTCGTTTCGAAGAGTTTTGTTTTACAACATGGTTTTCCGATACTTTCCTTGGAAAAAGCTATGATCATCAAGTCCCCCGGAAATAAGCAAGTCGCTCAGGGTTACTGCCAAGGAGTGGTCATTGAGTTCGAAGGACTACAATTCCAAGCAAATCTCATCGTGTTGGAGAGTAAAGGACTGGATGTCATTTTAGGGATGGACTGGTTGACCACCAACAAAGGATTCATCGACTGTTTCAATCGAACAGTGATTCTCACTCACCATCACGGCAAGACAATAAGGGTTTCCGCTCAAGAAAGGCCACGACCACAGCAACCAAAACTGAACAAAATGGACATTGCAGAACTGAGAAAAGTTCCAGTGGTATGCGAGTTTCCTGATGTGTTCCCTGAAGAACTGCCAGGCATGCCACCAGACCGAGAGATAGAATTCAGCATCGAACTAGCACCCGGCACCGCTCCCATCTATAAGAATCCTTATAGAATGGCACCCTCAGAATTGGTGGAGTTGAAGAAGCAGATAAAGGAATTATTGGACAAAGGATTTATTCGGGCCAGCTCCTCACCTTGGGGTTCGCCAGTGTTGTTCGCCAAGAAAAAGGATGGGACACTGAGACTGTGTATAGACTATCGAGCCCTCAACATGGTAACCATCAAAAACAAATATCCGATGCCACGGATAAATGATTTGTTTGACCAGCTCGCACAAGCCAAGGTATTCTCAAAAATTGATTTGAGATCGGGATATCATCAACTGAAAGTACGGACAGAAGATATTCCCAAGACATCATTCACTTCCAGATACGGATTATATGAGTTCACCGTGATGCCTTTTGGTCTAACGAACGCCCCCGCATATTTCGTCCACCTCATGAACAAAGTGTTCATGAAATTCATGGACAAATTCGTTGTGGTATTTATTGACGATATCCTGGTTTACTCAAGGACACCAGAAGAGCATGCTGAGCACCTCAGAATTGTTTTGGGAGAACTAAGGAAACATCAGTTGTACGCCAAATTTAGCAAGTGCGAATTTTGGCTAAGACAAGTTGGTTTCTTAGGCCATATATTGAACCAAGAAGGCGTGGCCGTAGACCCAGAAAAGGTTAAAGCCATACTTGACTGGAAGCCGCCCGCCAACGTTACAGATGTGCGGAGTTTCCTAGGAATGGCCGGATATTACAGAAGATTTATTGAAGGATTCTCCACTGTGGCAAAACCAATAACACAGTTTCTCAAGAAGGACAAGAAATTTGTATGGACGGAAGCATGCGAGAAAAGCTTCCAAGAACTCAAGAAGAAGCTGACAACCGCACCGGTCTTAACTGTGCCAGACATACACAAGAGTTTTGAAGTATATTGTGCCGCGTCCCGAAAAGGTCTCGGATGTGTACTAATGCAGGATGGCAAAGTTGTCGCATATGCCTCCAGGCAGCTGCGAAAACATGAGGAAAATTACCCAACACATGACTTGGAGCTAGCAGCAGTTATTCATGCACTCAAGGAGTGGAGGCACTTTCTGTTGGGAAATCGCTGTGAAATATATACAGACCATAAGAGCCTCAAATATATTTTCACACAGCCAGAGCTAAATTTACGCCAATGACGCTGGTTAGAACTGGTCAAGGACTATGATGTCGGTATTCACTACCATCCAGGGAAAGCAAACGTAGTGGCCGATGCCCTTAGTCGAAACCCCAGCCCGGACAATGACGGTCCGCAAAACTTGAGGCCTGAGTTTCAGCAAGAGTTTGCTAGGCTCAATATGATGTTAGTCTCTGAGGGCACCGTATCAAATCTGGAGATACAACCCACCCTGGTGGAACAAATTAAGAAGGCTCAACAGGGACATCCCAGTATCGAAGGCATAAAGAAGAAAATGGACCTTGGTAAGGCTTCAGAGTTCATCACAGACAGTGAAGGAACATTATGGTATGGAGACAGACTTTGCGTACCTAACATTGAGGAACTCAAGCAACAAATCTTAACCGAAAGCCACACCGCTCCATACTCTATCCACCCTGGAGGAACCAAAATGTACAAGGACATTCAGGAAAGACTTTGGTGGCACGGTATGAAAAGAGATATAGCCACATTTATTGCTTGTTGCGATTCATGTCAGCGCATCAAGGCCGAGCATCAAAAGCCAGCAGGGCTACTCCAGCCAAACAGGATACCGGAGTGGAAATGGGATGAAATAGGAATGGACTTCATTGTCGGATTACCCCGATCACAACGCGGAAATGACGCCATATGGGTCATCACAGACCGACTAACCAAGGTTGCTCATTTCATTCCCGTGAAGACTACCTACTCCACACAAAGGCTGGCCAAACTTTATCTCTCCCGTATAGTTTGTTTGCATGGAGTCCCAAAGACTATAATATCCGACCGAGGTACACAATTCGTCTCCAAATTTTGGGATCACCTACAACAAGCTCTGGGCACGCAACTAACTTTCAGTACAGCGTACCATCCTCAGACTGATGGACAAACGGAACATGTAAACCAAATCCTAGAGGATATGCTAAGAGCCTGTGTGCTCACCTATGGATCCAGTTGGGAAGAGAGTTTGCCGTATGCCGAATTTGCTTACAACAACAGTTACCAAGCCAGCTTGCAAATGGCACCCTTTGAAGCATTGTACGGACGAAGGTGTCGTACCCCACTAAATTGGTCAGAAACAGGTGACAGCCGTATCTTCGGCCCAGACATGCTTAAAGAGGCCGAGGAGAAAGTTAAACAGATCAGGGACAGACTCAAGACAGCACAGAGCCGCAAAAGAGCTACTATGATCAAAAACAACGTGAGGTCAGCTTTGAACCCGGTGATTCCGTATACCTCCGAGTATCTCCTATGAGGGGTCTACAACGATTCAAAATTAAGGGGAAGCTAGCCCCAAGATTTATTGGACCATTTTGTGTAAATGCACGAAGAGGCACGGTAGCCTACCAACTAGACTTGCCCAAGGAACTGTCAGACGTCCATGACGTATTCCACGTCTCACAATTGAGAAAATGTGTGAGTAACCCAGAGAAGCAGGTATCCCATGAGAGCATTGATGTGCAACCAGACCTCACCTATAGAGAGAGGCCAGTAAAGATTTTAGAAGAGTCTGAACGGAGGACCCGTCAGAAAACGACAAAGTTTTTCAGAGTTCAGTGGAGCAACCACACTGAGGATGAAGCCACATGGGAAAGGGAAGATTTTCTTCAGGCAGAATATCCATATTTGTTTGAGGATCAGCAGAAATCTCGAGGACGAGATTTTTCCTAAGGGGGTAGGTGTTGTGACACCCAAATTTTTATTTGGATTTTTCAAAAGATTTTATTTGACTTGAGGGAGGTGGCTTAAATTTTTTTTTCTTCAAAAGAACTCTCCCTTTCAAATATTTTTTTAAGGCAAGAGTTTTATTTGGATTCACCCAAGATCTGTTTTGGTCTTGGAGGTTCTTGCTTTTTATTTGGACTCAAACCAAATTGCTTTTCACTTGAGAAGAATGCCTTTTGATAATCTCTTTGGAAATATACTATGGCTTTTGGAATAATCCTTTGCCACTTTCAACATTTCTCTCTTGCCATGGCCTTAGTGCAAATCCACTCTCCTAACCCTCCCCTCATCTTTGGATCATGTTTTGCATCAAATCCAGCAAGTTGAACCTCCCCCTATGATTATTTTCCATTTAAATCTCATCAAATAAATTTCTGTCTTCTACCCTAGCCCTTGGAGATTTACAAAGGAGCTAACATCTCTGCTTTGATTTTTGGCCCCAAACCAATTCCCCTTCCTAGTCCTTTGAACCCTCAACCAAGATCCATGAAGATCCACTGGTCTTCAGTTCAAATTTTTCAAACTACACTTGCTGCAAGTTTGGACCAGATTTGTCAAATTTGGTGAAATTCATTCAAATCCTTCTCCAAAAATTCCAAGTAAAATCAGGCAGCCTCTGGGTGCATTGAGTGGTCACCTCACCAAGTACCAGCTCCAGAAAAAAATTTCTCATTGCCAAATCTTTCTGTCGAACACCTGCTGTGCATTGTCAAATTCAGGTTCAGTAAAGTTGAGAGATCATTTCAGTGCACTGTCGTTTTCTTCATAACCCGTCGATCTCGCCAGTGCCGCCGTGTGCCCTGTCCCCTCCCCCTTGTCCTCTGCACTGCACGAACATCTGGCACCTTGCGGACGTCGGCGACGAGCAGCAGAAGGTGCGCCGCCCCGTGACCGACGCCAGCGGCGGCTTTGCGGCCGCCAGAGAGAGGCGCGGCGCCGACGGCGCCACCCAGCGCCGCCCAAGCCACCGGAGCTCGCCGCGTGGCCTTCCACTCCCCAGAACGTGCTGCCACTCTCGTCGTGAACCGCAGGGCGCGGAGCGCGCTCTCTGCCGCCGACGTGCCCGTGCGGCCACTCCACCGTGGACCGACGCCGTTACGGCAAGACCAGCCGGGATTAGCGCAGGAACGGCACCAGTAACCTCCACTGATGCTGCCTGGCCACTCAAACCTCCTGCCAATCCACTGCATCGCCGTAATTGCTGGCCGGAGATTCTTCGTTCATGGCCACCCCGTCGATCCGCCTATAAATAGAGGCCCCGAGCCTCAACTCGAACCCACACCATCCCTGCACTCCACCTAGAGCACGCCTAGCCACTGGAAGAGCCCCGAGGAGGTCTGTTTCCTCGACTCCGGCCGCCGCGGCCCGCCACGGGGTCCAGCTCGATTTGCTCCCGTGCGTGCGCCTCTGCCTCCCATCTCTTGCCAGTAGCTTCACTATGCATCCCTCCTTCTGACCCACGCTTCAATTCGAAGTTTGCAGCCCTTCACCGGAGTTCTCCACCATCACCCGAGCCGCCGCCCGCCGGAGAAAGTGTCGCCGTCGACGTGGTGCTCTCCGACGGTCGAGTCCACCACCCACCGACGCGGAAGAACACGCTGAAGCTCTTGGTACCCTCCGATCTTCCTGACTCGCCGTGGTTTGACGCCGGCGTCCACCGCAGTCTTCGGGCGCCGGCGAGCCTTTTAAACCTGACATGTGGGACCCCCCTGTCAGCCTCTCTTCTGTTTCCCCACGCGAAACGTTTTTTGTTGGCGCCTTCGGGCAAATACGCTTTCCCTCTTGAGCTTGCGCATTTCCAATCGAACCGTTTTCTGGTTTCTCAGTTTAAACCCTGGAACTTTTCTGTTTCATTACAGATGGGTCCCTGGACAGAAACCTTTATAACTTTTTAATAAAAAGGAATTTTTGAGTGATTCTTTTTCTGACCTTCTTAAAATTTTGTCTAGTTTTTTATGGGATTTAGTTGGAAAATTTTTGGAGAAGTTTCTGTGCACGCGTTGGTTGTCACGTTAGTGCCCGTTTTCGTTATTGCCGTAGGTTCCGGAAGAGGTGACGGAGCCGCGAACTTCGCCGAGCTAGACTCCGACTTCTCCGAACCAGGCAAGCATGTTTGAACCTTTGATATGATAGGTGTTTTGCATGTTTGCGTGAAGGTTTGTGCGTGGCATATGAGTATCGGTGAGTTCCACGTTGCTTGCGAGGCAACCACCCGTATGTTCCAAAGTTGCGATGATCTCTGGTGAGAGATGGCCTAATCATGTGGTGACATGAAGGGCAGCAAGGTGGTAGTGTTGTAGCATACCAGCCTTGCGTCGTCCGACTACTTCCGACGTTAACGTGGACGGAGTCACGTTATCGTTCTTTTCCCCTTCCGTGCTACCACGTGTTTCTTTGCCAAGATGCGGTTTAGTAAGTTGGTAACCTCTTTCCGTGTACACACCAAACAAAGGGGCCGGGATGATGGTACCTTGGCCCAGGATTAAAGCCAGTCATCCGGTCAGGGGGCATGGGTGTTTCCGGTTGGGACCGAGAGGGGGGCACCCCCTTAGAGCGCGCGTATAGAAATTTGATCCCATGCTACGCGAGGTTGTAGCCTCCCCGTCTCAAGGTTTTTCTTGAACGTTGCTGAGGGTGATCCCTGGCTCCGGAATGTTGAATTGGGTGTGTACTGGTTAGACGTGTTTCTTCCAAAACGCCATAAGCGGAACTAGTCCCCGTGACTACTGAAATCCATTGGCTGTGGTTAAGTACAAACTCTGCAGAGTCAAATCCTTCCAAGTCATCGTATCCATGATCAAGCAGTGTAATCAGTATGTCCATATCTATCCGCGTGGAAAGCTTGTCCCCGGTGAATAAGCTCAAGTGGTAAACCCAGTTTAAATTATTATTACTGTGGATGGTCTAATCTTATATTTGTCTCATACTTGTAATAATTTATAATCTCGAGCTACTGAATTATTGAGCTACAATATAAGCCCTTTATGCGACGTCGCGCAGACGTCCGACTGTGGCATGATTTTGTTTTCTTACTTTAAATATAAGCCCTTTATGTGATGTCGCTCAGACGTCCGACTGTGGCATGTTCGTCTTTCATTTTCTGTTATAAGCCCTTTATGTGATGTCGCTCAGACGTCCGACTGTGGCATTATTATTATTCTTGCAGTTTCCTCTCGAGGAGTCATTCAGACACTCGCTTGGCACCAGTATTATTATTCTTGCAGTTTCCTCTCGAGGGGTCATTCAGACACTCGTTTGGCACCAGTATTATTATTCTGCAGTTTCCTCTCGAGGAGTCATTCAGACACTCGTTTGGCACCAGTATTATTATTCTGCAGTTTCCTCTCGAGGAGTCATTCAGACACTCGTTTGGCACCAGTACTACTATTTCTTGCAGTTTCCGCTCGAGGAGTCATTCAGACCCTCGTTTGGCACCCAGCATTTATTATCTCTATGTCTGAACGCGCTGGTTAACTTGTTTATATGCTTCATGTTTACATCTGTAATATCTTATGTCCGAACTGTCTTGCGAGTACTTTCATAGTACTCACCTGGCTTGTTGTTTTGGCCAGATGTTGACGAAGGCGATCTTTTGGGTGAAGAGTTTGATAGCGCGTCCGACGCCTAGAGGAGTCCCAGTCAGTCCTGTGCGATCCCGGATATTGGTCACTTGTATTATATATGCTTCCGCCACCGGCAATAAGTCTCCTCGAGCCTCGCTTCGACGCTCGAAGAGCTGTAGTCTTCAGGAGTCATACCACTCGCTTCACGGTGATATTTCCACCACCGTTATTATCGTGAGTTAGTAGTTATGCCACCCTATCCGCCGTCTTGTTTTTTTGGCGTGCATGTAATAGATTGTTGGGCAGTCTCCGCTCAACCTTGTATTATATTCAGTACTCCTGGTATTTTTCTTCTGTGACCAAGATATTGTCTACCAGTGGGAAGGGATTCTTCCTTCTGGTCCGTAAAAGGGATTGGTCTCTCAATAATTATTTTATTGAAAAACCGGTCGTGACACGCGGCGCCGCATGCGTAGGCGAGTCCGTCACACCCCGTCGCCTCCCTGTCTATCTTAGGGGTGTGCCTCTGGGGTTGTGTGCGTCCTATTTGTTGGAAAAACAGAATATCCGCACTGCACCTGTCAACCAAGCGCACTGCATGCGTTAGCGCGAGGCCGAGCAGTGGGTGGGAGGGGGGTCGTGACCCCCCTCCCCAACCCCCTACGAGGCCGGGCCTGGAATGAGCCGGAGCAGGCGGCGACGCGGCGTGCCGCGACACCGCATGCGTAGGCAAGTCCGTCACACCCCGTCGCTTCTCTGTCTGTCTTAGGGGTGTGGCTCTGGGGGTGCGTGCGTCCTATTGTTCGAAAAATTGAATGTCCGCACTGCGCCTGTCAATCAAGCGCACT
>NC_057808.1:375534251-375534858 GCF_018294505.1 Triticum aestivum | reverse complement strand
GGCATGCCGCGGTGCCGCATGCGTAGGCGAGTACGTCACACCCCGTCGCCTCCCTGTCTATCTTAGGGGTGTGGCTCTAGGGTTGCGTGTGTCCTATTTGTTGGAAAAACAGAATGTCCGCACTGCGCTTGTCAACCAAGCGCACTGCATGCGTTAGCGCGAGGCCTCGCAGGGGGTGGGGAGGGGGGTCGTGACCCCCCATCCCCAACCCCCTGCAAGGCCGAGCCTGGAATGAGCCGGAGCTGGCGGCGACGTGGCGTACCGCGGGGCCGCATGCGTAGGCGAGTCCGTCACACCCCGTCGCCTCCTTGTCTATCTTAGGGGTGTGGCTCTGGGGTTGCGTGCGACCTATTTTTTGGAAAAACAGAATGTTTGCACTGCGCCTGTCAACCAAGCGCACTGCATGCGTTAGCGCGAGGCCGGGCAGGGGGTGGGGAGGGGGTCGTGACCCCCTCCCAACCCCCTGCGAGGCCGAGCCTGGAACGAGCCGGAGCAGGCGGCGACGCGGCGCCGCATGCGTAGGCGAGTGCATCACACCCCGTCGCCTCCTAGTCTATCTTAGTGGTGTGGCTCTGGGGTTGCGTGTGTCCTATTGTTGGAAAAACAG
>NC_057808.1:375532826-375533394 GCF_018294505.1 Triticum aestivum | reverse complement strand
AACCAAGCGCACCGCGTGCGTTAGCGTGAGGCCGACCAGGGGGTGGGGAGGGGGGTCGTGACCCCCCTCCCCAACCCCCTGCGAGGCCGAGTCTTGAACGAGCCGGAGCAGGCGGCGATGCGGCGTGCCGTGGCGCCGCATGCGTAGGCGAGTCCGTCACACCACGTCGCCTCCCTGTCAATCTTAGGGGTGTGGCTCTAGGGTTGTGTGCGTCCTATTTGTTGGAAAAACAGAATGTCCGCACTGCGCCTGTCAACCAAGCGCACTGCGTGCGTTAGCGCGAGGCCGAGCAGGGGGTGGGGAGGGAGGGTCACGACCCCCCCCTCCCCAACCCCCTGCGAAGCCGAGCTTAGAACGAGCAGGAGCAGGCGGCGACGCGGTGTGCCGCAGCGCCGCATGCGTAGGCGAGTCCGTAAAACCCGGTCACCTCGCTGTCTATCTTAGGGGTGTGGCTCTGGGGTTGCGTGCGTCCTATTTGTTGGAAAAACAGAATGTCCACACAGCGCCTTTCAACCAACCGCACTGCGTGTGTTAGCGCGAGGCCGAGCAAGGGGTAGGGAGGGGGGTC
>NC_057808.1:375531336-375532216 GCF_018294505.1 Triticum aestivum | reverse complement strand
CGAGGCCTCGCAGGGGGTGGGGAGGGGGGTCGTGACCCCCCTCCCCAACCCCCTGCGAGGCCGAGCCTGGAACGAGCCGGTGCAGGCGGCGACGTGGCGTGCCGCGGCGCCGCATGCGTAGGCGAGTCCGTCACACCCTGTCGCCTCCTTGTCTATCTTAGGGGTGTGGCTCGGGGATTGCGTGCGAACTATTTGTTGGAAAAACAGAATGTTTGCACTGCGCCTGCCAACCAAGCGCACTCCATGCGTTAGCGCGAGGCCGGGCAGGGGGTGGGGAGGGGGGTCGTGACCCCCTCCCAACCCCCTGCGAGGCCGATCCTGGAACGAGCCGGAGCAGGCGGCGACGCGGCGCCGCATGCGTAGGCGAGTGCATCACACCCCGTCGCCTCCCTGTCTATCTTAGTGGTGTGGCTCTGGGGTTGCGTGCGTCCTATTGTTGGAAAAACAGAATGTCCGCACTGGGCCTGTCAACCAAGTGCACTGCATTCGTTAGCGCGAGGCCGAGCAGGGGGTGGGGAGGGGGGGTTGTGACCCCCCTCCCCAACCCCCTACGAAGCTGAGCCTGGAACGAGCCGTAGCAGGCGGCGACGCGGCGTGCCGCGGTGCCGCATGCGTAGGTGAGTCCGTCACACCCCGTCGCCTCCTTGTCTATCTTAGGCGTGTGGCTCTGGGGTTGCGTGCGTCCTATTTGTTGGAAAAACAGAATGTTTGCACTGCGCCTGTCAACCAAGCGCATTGCGTGCGTTAGCGCGAGGCCGAGCAAGGGGTGGGGAGGGGGGTCGTGACCCCCCTCCCCAACCCCCTGTGAGGCCGAGCCTGGAACGAGCCGGAGCAGGCAGTGACGCGGCGTGCCGCGGCGCCGCATGCATAGGCGAGTCCA
>NC_057808.1:375528739-375529667 GCF_018294505.1 Triticum aestivum | reverse complement strand
GCGTCCTATTTGTTGGAAAAATAGAATGTCCGCACAATGCCTGTCAACCAAGCGCACTGCGTGCGTTAGCGCGAGGCCGAGCAGGGGGTGGGGAGGGGGGTCGTGACCCCCCTCCCCAACCCCCAGGTGGTGACGCGTCGTGTCGTGGTGCCGCATGCATAGGCGAGTCCGTCACACCTCGTCGCCTCCCTGTCTATCTTAGGGGTGTGGCTCTGGGGTTGCGTGTGTCCTATTTGTTGGAAAATAGAATGTCCGCACTGCGCCTGTCAACCAAGCGCACTGCATGTGTTAGCGCGAGACCGAGCGCGGGTGGGGAGGGGGGGTTGTGGCCACCCCTCGCCAAGTCCCTGCGAGGCCGAGCCTGGAATGAGCCGGAGCAGGCGGCGACGCGGCGTGCCGCGGTGCCGCATGCGTAGGTAAGTCCGTCACACCCCGTCGCCTCCTTGTCTATCTCAGGCGTGTGGCTCTGGGGTTGCGTGCGTCCTATTTGTTGGAAAAACAGAATGTTTGCACTGTGCCTGTCAACCAAGCGCATTGCGTGCGTTAGCGCGAGGCCGAGCAGGGGGTGGGGAGGGGGGTCGTGACCCCCCTCCCCAACCCCCTATGAGGCCGAGCCTGGAACGAGCCGGAGCAGGCGGTGACGCGGCGTGCCGCGGCGCCGCATGCGTAGGCGAGTCCATCACACCCCCGCGCCTCCCTGTCTATCTTAGGGGTGTGGCTCTAGGGTTTTGTGCGTCCTATTTGTTGGAAAAACAGAATGTCCGCACTGCGCCAGTCAACCAAGCGCACTGTGTGCGTTAGCGTGAGTCCGAGCAGGGGGTGGGGGGGTTCTGACCCCCCTCCCCAACCCCCTGCGAGGCCGAGCCTGGAACGAGCTGGAGCAGGCGGCGACGCGGCGTGCCGCGGCGCCGCATGCGTAGGCGAGTCC
>NC_057808.1:375526214-375526852 GCF_018294505.1 Triticum aestivum | reverse complement strand
ACTGCATGCGTTAGCGCGAGGCCGAGCGCGGGTGGGGAGGGGGTTTGTGGCCACCCCTCCCCAAGCCCCTGCAAGGCCGAGCCTAGAATGAGCCGGAGTAGGCGGCGACGCGGCGTGCCGCGGTGGCGCATGCGTAGGTAAGTCCGTCACACCCCGTCGCCTCCTTGTCTATCTCAGGCGTGTGGCTCTGGGGTTGCGTGCGTCCTATTTGTTGGAAAAACAGAATGTTTGCACTGTGCCTGTCAACCAAGCGCACTGCGTGCCTTAGCGCGAGGCCGAGCAGGCCCTCCCCAACCCCCTATGAGGCCGAGCCTGGAACGAGCCGGAGCAGGCGGTGACGCGGCGTGCCGCGGCGCCGCATGCGTAGGCGAGTCCATCACACCCCCGCGCCTCCCTGTCTATCTTAGGGGTGTGGCTCTAGGGTTTTGCGCGTCCTATTTGTTGGAAAAGCAGAATGTCCGCACTGCGCCAGTCAACCAAGTGCACTGCGTGCGTTAGCGCGAGTCCGAGCAAGGGGTGGGGGTCCTGACCCCCCTCCCCAACCCCCTGCGAGGCCGAGCCTGGAACGAGCCGGAGCAGGCGGCGACGCGGCGTGCCGTGGCGCCGCATGCGTAGGCGAGTCCATCACACCCCGTCGC
>NC_057808.1:375359202-375524514 GCF_018294505.1 Triticum aestivum | reverse complement strand
GGGGGTGGGGAGGGGGGTCGTGACCCCCCTCCCCAACCCCCTGCGAGGCCGAGCCTGGAACGAGCCGGAGCAGGCGGCGACGCGGCGTGCCGCGGCGTCGCATGCGTAGGCGAGGCCGTCACACCCCGTCGCCTTCCTGTCTATCTTAGGGGTGTGGCTCAGGGGTTGCGTGTGTCCTATTGTTGGAAAAACAGAATGTCCGCACTGCGCCTATCAACCAAGCGCACTATGTGCGTTAGCGTGAGGCCGAGGGGTCGTGACCCCCCGCCCCAAGCCCCTCCGAGGCCGAGCCTGGAACGAGCCGGAGCAGGCGGCGACGCGGTGTGCCGCAGCACCGCATGCGTAGGCGAGTCCGCTACACCCCGTCGCCTCCCTGTCACACCCCATGCGCCTGTCAATCAAGCGAGGGTGTGACGCCGGATTGTCCCGTTGTAGCCATGTAAAAAGATTCGCCAAGTGGAGCAGGCTGTTTGGCTCGGGCTAGCCGTTGTAGTGTTCTTGATTGGCTGGAAGAAATAATTGTCTAAGCGAACTGCAATGCTTTATTGACAGCACATCTTCCGTCCCATACCGGACTGCACAGTGGACTGCATTTTTTTAGGTGAGGGGGTACTGGAGTTACTTGCTAGTTGTGCGTTGTTGGGCTTTTGTTTGTTTGGGGCTGTGAGAATTTGTTGGGTCCAACGCGTTGGTGTGTAAGATGCATTGGGCTCAAGTCCGCCTGTGAGCACGGCTAGTTACCGGTGTGTGTGCGCTCTAATATTTAGTCCCACCTCGCTCACGGACACCGCGCTCAACCTGTTTATAAGCGTTGGCGAGGCATATCGGTCGAACTCCTCTGGTTACTTATGTGGGCGCTTATACACGGCGCTCGCTGCTCTACGCTCTCTGGCCTGTGGTCTCAGGTGTGACCGGCCCGATGCATTGGGGCTCAGAACGGCTCGCCTACTGTGGGTGCAGACCTATTACGAGACTGGCTGGGGCCTGGTTGCAGTTGGGTGGTCAATTTTTTTCCTAATCTGAAGCATTTTTTTTCTTTTTGGAGGATATATATTTTCGTGGTAGTACAAAAGATGTCATTTGTACTGCTTGCACCAACGTTGAGTACTGCACTGCGTGTAGCAAGTCTTTGTGTTGTGCACCGCACGGAAGTTGCTGCTGCCCTTGTCGTTCTACATTTATGCATGTACTGCACTTCATGTATACACTTTGTGAACTGCCTTATATTTGTTCTGTGAACTATATTCACGTTTGTTTGGAATGGTCTGCGGATTATATGTTTTAGAAATATTAATATTAATGTTCTTTTTCTATAATTACTATTTGTAGACTGCATGTGGACACATGTGTATTGCTTTTTTTACCATTGTGAACTTCATTAATCTTTTATTTTTTAGGTATGAGTTGTAGTCAGATTACCTAATTTTCTTGTTTAAAGTTGTTTTTGAATATGTTTTGTATGTGAATAGTATGTTTTGGTATCACACATTAAATTTTTCAAAGTTGTCTAGATACTTGTTCTAATACAAACTAAGTTCTGCGAAAGCAATTGATCACAAGCAAACTGACATTGTTTTTACAAAAGAAATGTTCGATATGAAGCAACGGACATCATCAAAAGCTTGCATACATGAAACAGAGAACAACACAACGACTAAAGTAAAGTGAAACTAAACATAGCCCTGGTTATTTCTAGTTGCTGTATTGGATTACAGCCTTGTTCTTCTTCTTCTTTGCTTCTTTGTCTCTTTTTGCCCTGTCTAGTCCCATTATGACATCGTAGATGATTCTCCATGACACATATGTTGCGAATGCATCTATTGCTGCATACTTGATAAGCTTTTCTGGCAGCGGGCAAAATTCCCACAGAGTATGGTCCTCCTGGCGGTTAATTTTTTTCTCCATGTCATGGTAGTGAATGTCTATCATCCTGCCGGCAACATCAGCCAAAGAGTCAAACTTCTTTTTATTGTATGGGTCTCTCCATTCCACCTGAATATCAATGTAGTTGTCGAAGTTGATCTCCAAACCACATACCTTCAGCTTGCTTTTGTCTCCTTCAATGGCGAATCCGACGAAGGTGTACTCACCATTCATGAGGAATTTGTCTAGTTCCACTGGCCTGCAATATGTTTGTATAGAGTGAATATAGTTTATTTCTTAGAACTACCAATGTTTTTTGTTTTTTATGAAACTGAACTGCAATATGAATATCTGAATCTGTTGCATTGAGTAGTTGCTAATACTTTTTTCAACATAACTAGTAAATCTGATAATAGATTGCATAAACAATGTATGTTTTGTGCATGCTTGTATTCTTGAACTGAATTTCATACATGTTTTGTTTTGTATAGTAATGTTGTAGTTTTTTATTGTTCAGCCAAATAATTTGTATTTGGTAAAACAAAATAAAACTGCGTGTATTGCTAGATCATATAATTCAAGAATTGAACACATGATTGACATACATGGAGCCAGATGAAAACTGTCAATGAATTCATATGCCATGCTTTTCAAAAATGAGAACAAAAGTTTAAATATTTGGCAATTGCAGTGAAGAAAATTTAAAATCAATATTGACAAGCAATAGTACAGATTGATAGTTATTCTGACCTGTTTGTAGCTGCAGAGATGTCATAGACAAGGCATTCTTTTTCTACGCATAGCTGGAGCACTGTTGCCCACTGTGGCTTCACGTAGTGCGTGTGCTCGACATCAACGCCGACTAGTTTGACGGGCATTCCGCCGAGCTTTCTCCTGAACGTGGACAGCATCTTGTCCACGTCTTTACCCTTGCTTGTGCAAACGACGTGGAGCTTGTGGTTGTTGTGGAGGTGGACGTCGTGGAGCTCCCTAGTGTACGCGCAGCGCTGCTTGTACAGAGGTGCATCCGCCATGACTCTCCTATGCTCTCTCGTGTTTGTTCTGGAGAGAGGTTAGTGAAAGGAAGTGTGGAGAAGAAGATGCAATGGGGTTTTTGGGGGGACGAAGCAGTTGTGTTTTCTCCTCTGCTCTCCTTGACAGGACGTGGGAGAGGTGGAGCGGGGTGGTAGCGTGGTGGGGCTCTGTTTTAAGTTACGTGGCAACTGGAGAGAGGTTCTGCTATGAGGAGGCTCTGTTAGTGCGTTGGAAATCCGGAACGTCGTCGCCTCTTTTTTTGTGACTAGTTCAAGGTATTTACGCAACTGTCAGAAAATGTGATGATTGTGTTTTCGGTGAATTTTCCAAGTCAGTGGACTTCTTTGCTATCAGAACAGAACTGCGTATGTCCACATAGTGTACTGCTTTGAAGTGAAATTTATTCTTCGTACACTAGATTATATCGGATTAGGATTCACACAGATGTATGCACATTTAGTTTTTTGATGGAGTTCTTTCTTTTCTTCTCTTTTTTGTGGTAATACAGCTTTTGTGTGGATGGATGGTAGTGTGGGTAGGGGTGTCGGACTGCTTTGCTTATAGCAGGGCTGCATTCTTCATTTTAGCCATACTGCATTGCAGAGTGAAGAGAACTGCAATTCAGAAAAAAAGAATACTTCGTGCTTCCACGTGGAGAACTGCATTGTTGTACGTCTTGGACTGCATTTGTACGTTGACTTCGGGCTTCCTGCGTTTTATTTATTAATAGTTTCTGGCAGTGCCGACGCACATATTTTTTTGTTTGTTGTTATTCATTTAAAAAATGTTTCTCATTTTTCTTTTTGATGTTTTATTTTTGAACTTATTGTTTTTTCTTAGTGGGCCTTGTTGGCCCTGTGTTCGGGTAGTGAAGACGCATTGGGCCCAAGTCGGCCTGTGAGCACGGCTGGTTCTCGGTGCGTTGTGTGCAGCCTAACGTTAGTCCTACCTCGCCCGCCGAAGACGCGCCCGACCTGTTTATAAGCGGTGGCGAGGCCGCTGTATCGAACTCCTCTGGTTACTTATTTGGGCGCTTATACACGGCGTTCGCTGCTCTATGCTCTCTGACCTATGGGCCCATGTGCGGCCGGCCCCATGCATTGTGACTCAGAATGACTCGCCTTCTCTTGGCGCAGACCTACTACAAGACTGGCTGGGGCCGGTAGCACCTGGGTGGTCAATTTTTTTTTCTTTGTATTTTTCTGTCTTAAGTATTTTTTCAATGTCGGGGCGTGCACTGCTTTTAGTAAATCATGCGTGCACTGCATTGATCAGGGTTCTGTACTGCATGTGCATGCATTCCGTACTGCATGTACAGTTCTCATTTTCGTTTCCGTGTTTTTGCTATTATGTAATCTTTTTTTCCAATGTATGGGAGTGCACTGCTTAGTAAAGCATACATGTACTGCATTGATTATGGTTCTGTACTGCACGTTCATATATTTCCGCACTACATATACAGGTCGCATTTTTCTTTTTGTGTTTTTGCTCTTATGTATTCTTTTTTCAAATTTAGGTTCGTGCACTACTTTGTTGGGTATGTGTAAACTTCATTCGACACAGTCTGTACTGCATTCGTGCACAATTTGCACTGCGTGCGTCCTGTTTGCACATTGCATCTTATTTTCGTTTTGTACACTGCTCAAATCTAATGATACATGAGCAAACAACAGAAAAAAAAATTATCCCAAGCATTCTGTACGACAAGTTCATCATCAGCAAACTAAGTTGAACAGAAAGCAATCTAACATAATCAAAGTTCATCATTACAAGCGATTCTGCATGGCAAGCAAACTAAGTTCAGCACACAAGCAAACTAACGATACATAAGCAAACAACATAAAGCAAATTTGATGATAATTCTAAAACGACGCTGGCATTGTTGGCTCTAAGCCGGCACCATCTTCTTGTTCACCAGTTAGGCTCTCCCCATCCCCAGCTGCTCCTGGTGCGCTTCTTGGGCGGCTCCTCCTTCTCTAGCTTTGCACGGCGAAGCCCGTCCCGGGTGAGGGTGATGCGGTTCCATATCTCGTACGCTGCGTAGGCGTCCTTTGCCGCGTACTCGATGTGCCTCATGAACAGAGGTAGGGTGGCCCAGCACTTGTGTTCGTCGTCGGTGATCTTCTTCTTCATGTTGTTGTAGTAGTCGTCGATGAGCATGTCGGAGACGTCTCCAAGGGAGTCCAACTCCTTGGTTGCCTCGGGCACCCTCCACTCCTTCTGGATGTCGACGAAGTTGGCGACCTCCAGATTGACGCACTCTAGCCTGGTTTTGTCGCCATCGACGGAGAAGCCTGCAAAGGTGTACCTGGGGTCGGCGAGGAAGTTGTCGAAGACGGTGCACCTTTTAGCGGCGCTCATTTGGAAGAGCGGCACCGGGTGATTCTTGCCGATGGAGAGCTGGCAGAGGGCGGGTTTCTGCGTTGCTTCAGGCTTGTTGTTGTACTCGAGATCAATGTCGACGATCTTGTGGCGCTGGAGGCTGAGGTGGCGCTCATACTGCGCGAGGGAGATCGCCATCTGCTTCTTGTCGTTGGTGTGGATGACGTGCAACTTGGTGTTGCCGTGGGCCTCCACGGCCCTGTCGCCCTTGTACTCGTCGGTGAACGCCATCGCCGGTAGTAGGGCTTGGTGCTTTTGCGTGGATATGGAGCGATTTGGTGGCAGCGCAATGGATACTTGTGTTGTTGTGGATGAGAAGGCCTTTGGCAGGGGTCTGAATTTAAGGTGAGGGCGCAGGGTGGGATGGCCGCGTCGGATGAACTGCACGATCTCACTCACAATGCGGTTGTGCAGATCGTGAGTTGGTGTTGCATCTGTGATCGTGGGCTTGTGGCGATGGAACCGCTCCAATTGGGTGGTTGTATGCAAACGTCGTTTTTTTTGACCACCACTTTCTGTGCGAATGGGCATTTTGTTATGTTTATATATGTATCCTGCGTGATAATGAACTGCATTTGTTATAGTTCTGCACTGCATCGTCTACAATACAGAACTGCACTTTGTCTACACGTGCGTACTTCACCGTTTTTTGCGTGTCCTTGTTGCAGCCCCTGAAAAAAGTACAATGTATTCCGAAATTTTATGAGTTTTTTGCTGTGTTCTATGCCGTGTATTATTCATGTAGACCTACTACGAGACTGGCTGGGGCCGGTTCCACCTGGGTGGACAATTTTTTTTCTTTGTATTTTTTTCTCTTAAGTATTTTTTTCAATGTCGGGGCGTGCACTATTTTAGTAAATCATCCGTGCACTGCATTGATCAGGGCTCTGTACTACATGTGCACGCATTTCGTACTACACATGTTTTGCGCTACATTTTTGTGCACTGCATGGGTAGCATTTTTCTTACTGTTTTTCCTCTTACGTATCCTTTTTTCTTAGTGTACGGGTGTGCACTGCTTTGGTGCGTCTATGCGCACTGCATTTGTCATAGTCCTGCGCTTCAGGTGTACACATTTTTCACTGCGTGCATCCTTCTTTGTGCCAAAGTTGTGACTGGTTATGCCAACGCTACGGACTGCATGACTTACATTTAAGGACTACATCAGGTGCAGTAATTTCTGCTTTGTGCACTGCGCAAAAGTGCTTCTCTTTTGCTTCATTTTGAGCATGTACTGCACTTCATGCACACATATAGTGAACTTCCTGGTAGGACTTTGGAGAACTACACACATAAAATGGTCTGTGGATTATAATTTTTTAGAGAATTATTATTTAATGATCTGCGGTTAGTTCGTGGGAATTGCTGCAGTTAAAGTACACCTTCTTTTTCTGGTTCTTTTTTCTTTGGTAACATAAGCCTTTATTGATTGTCCTTTATTCTTGGTAACATAATTTTCATTAACTCCCCTTTAATTTTCAGTTTTGACCTTTTTGCATTCCTCTTCTATAAATGTAGGCTAACTTCTACCCTTCCTTTGCAGTTCATTTCTCATCTAGCCGCAAGTTCTCTCCTTTCTCCAGCCTCTCTTTATTTTTTTCCTTTTCTAGGTTTTTGTTGCGATGGCTCCAGGCCCCTACGCGAATCTCTTCTGCTGCGGCCATGGTTGTGGTGTGCCGACGCACTGCGATTGTTCAGCTTGCTCGCAGGCCCGTCGTGCTCGTCGTGGGGGGAAGGTATTGTGCCGAACTGGGCGAGCGGAGTAGCTTGCATATGGAACAGTATTCACGGAAGGATTGGATATGGGCCAAATCAACGTTTCTGCTATTCTGCCCTGCTTCGCCGTGGCCTTGGCCGCACAAGTCCTTTTGTCCATCAGCTTACGCCAACAGATGTGGAGACTCACTACAAGATGGTATGTTTCGTTAGATATGATTTTTTCTTTGTGTTTTCTACTTTTTTTGAATAATTCCATTCTATTCTGAACTTTTAGTATTTTAGGAACGCACTTTTTTTTGAAATGTACTGCACTGTGTTCTTATTTCTTGTTTTTATTTTTTTGCTTGTGTGCATGCAGCTTGTGTTTTAGTTTGCATGGTTACAATATGTGAACTGCTTATATATTAGCTGAGCACTACATGTTTTGACATTTTTTCCCAATTTGTATGGTGTCTACTACATGCAGCTAGTCCCGAGTACTGCATGATAGTTCAAAGCATACTGCATATTTGCAAGTTCCGTACTACATATTAAATTGTGTTTTATCTGTACTGCTTGTTGGACTATTGTGCACTTCATCTAGCTCGTGTTTGTAGTGTGTGTAGGTTTTTACCGCACTATGCACAGTCTGAGAATTGTACTTCTAGTATCGCTCTCAAACAGTTTTATTATTTTTTTGCAGAAAATTCCTCAACGAGCTGTTAGGTATCTCCGGCTCAAGAAGAAGGGAATTCTCCAAGTTGTTCTTGGTAATGGATACCTTAAACCAGCCAAATACCGTGTAGGCGTTGACGGGCGGCTGTGTCTGCAGAAAGGGTGGAAGGAATTTGTCATTGAAAGTGGCCTGAAGTCTAAGCAAGTTGTTGTCCTCAACTTCCTTGAACTCGAGGATCGTACGGTTAGAATCACGTTTGACGTGATTGGTTAAGGTTATGAGGTTGATTTGTAATAAGTACTTTTGCGTGTCGAACGCTTCATCTTTTTGATGTGTTTTGTAATAAGCACTTTTGTGATATGAACCACTTCAATTATTATTCTGAACTTCGTGCTGCCAGTGAGCTAACAACATTTTTTAAATGGTTTTTTAATCAAAATGTGTCAATGTTTTACTCTAGACTGCTATATATATGGTATACTCTATATACCATTTTCTCTTTACATGGTTTAGTTGAATAACTCATAGTCCACGGGAAATTTGTGTTTACACAAAATTTAAACTAATACATAAGTCATAGAGATAAGCAAACTGCTATGCATATGATTAATTTATTGAAGTTCATATATTTTGTCGTTAACCTGCTGCTTCTGCGCGGTGACTGGAGCGTGTATAATGTCGCACTTTCTTTTGTTTTCCGTGGCGGTGTTGCTGGTTCTTCTCTCTGCACCGTTGTGTTTGTAGCCCCTCGCGTGCTGGTTGATGGCTGCTTTGGTTTTTCAGCGCTGCGAACTGCATCCTTCTTTGCTCCCCTCGTGCTGGTTGTTGGCTGCTCTCGTTTTCCAGTGTTGTGAACTGCATCCTTCTTTGCTCCCCGCGTGCTGGTTGATGGTGGCTTTCATTTTCCAGCGCTGTGAACTGCATCCTTCTTTGCTCCCCGCGTGATGGTTGATGGTGGCTTTCATTTTCCAGCGCTGTGAACTGCATCCTTCTTTGCTCCTACCTTGTTTTTTGAAAGTGGTGTCGTTCTCGGTTTTTTCTGTACAGCAGCATTCCCTTGGGGTGGTCTTATTGGCATTGTTTCTTCATGTTCTTCGTCCTCTTCACTCTCTTCACTCTCTTCTTCCTCTTCCTCATCTTCATCATCTATTTCTTCATAAGCCACTATTTCTTCAGTTTCTTCACGTTCTTCGTCCTCTTCACTCTCTTCTTCTTCCTCCTCTCCTCCATCTGCTTCTTCATAAGCCATTTCTTCTTCAGTTGTGTCACCATCTTCTTCTTTCATTTCATCTTCTTCGTCTTCCTCATTTTCTGATCTTGTTCTTTTGGGGCAGGTTCTTGAATTGTGTCTCTTCCTCTTTTTGCAGATGCTACAACGTCTCGGTTTCGTCCATTTCTTAGTGTTGTGAGTGGAATTTCTGTTTGGTTGTGCATCGCCATGTCCTTGTTTTTCTTGTTCATTTCTTTTTGTACAGGTCCTGGAATTGTGGCCGCTGATTTCATTACATGTTTTGCACCTTCTTATTCCCAGTGGGTGACCATTACTGTCCAGCTCAGGCTGTGGCTTACTGTTTTTGTCATCATTTTTCTCCTTGCATGCAACCTTTTTCTGGGTTGCGTCACCCCCTTTCTTCCTTCCTCTTGTGTTTCAAACAGGAGGTGGAAGAATTGTTTGTTTTTTGATAGCACTAGTTCTGCTATGTTCAGTATTTTCTACTTGCTCGGCATTCTTGTCATGCTGGGATTTCTCTGCTTGCTTTAGTTTTGCTGCTTCTTCTTCTTCTTCTTCTTCTTCTTCTTCTTCTTCGTTGAGCACGTCAACTTCCTCGATCAGTGCCCTCATACCAGACAACGCTCTGTGGCACCCAGCGTTGGACCTTGTCGCTCTGTTTGCAAGGTCCATTGCTGTTTCTGTTAGCAATTTTCTACGGCAAAAAAGCGAGGTTCCATCTGGTGTTGTTTGTTCGTAGTCTCTTCTGTCAAAGGTTGCATCTGATCTTGCGTTACGGGTGTATCTTTTCATGATGTACACCTCAGGAATCTTGAGTACTCTCAAATGAGAAAGCATGCATAACACATGGACGCAAAAGAGCCCTGCAGACAAACACATGATTTTTTTTGTTTTGTAAGTGAACTGCATGAAATTAATAAACACATATTTTTTTCGTTATTTGTTCATTTTTAAAGAAGTGAACTTCATTTGGTTGTGTGAATTACTCATGCATGTGGACTTTTAAAGTTCAGTAAGTGAGCTTTCGTGCATGACTATGAGAAACTAGATTTTTTTTGCTAGGAGTCTCACCTATGTGTGTCCAGAGTTTGCACTCACATTCGTAGACACCTTTCTTTTCATCGGCGACCACATGGAAATTATGCCTTGCCCAGTCAAATGCATCCGATCTGTTGTAGTGGTGTACGAGATACTTTGTCGGGTTCTCAGGGCACCGTTCTGCTCTAAATGCAGTGCTACAGTGGAGTGTTTCTTTGAAATCTGCAAACACTGCCCTTGTATACACTTTTGATAGCTGAACTTCAAACCCAAACTTGGTTGTTGTTTTTACCTCTGACTGCATGATCACAAATGCACTGTTACGAACCAGCAAAATGAAAAAATTGTTTGTTTTTGTAGTCATATTTTAGCAGTTTTTGATTGACATTTTGTTTACCTCATTTGCTACTGTCTCTGCGTGCTCGACGGCCTTCCTGGTCTGAATGCACTTGTCCACCTGCTGAGCAAACAGATGGAGATCATGCTTCTCCTTGACAAAAATTCTCTTCAGTATGCGGTTCATGCTCTCACTTCTCTGTGTGGAAGTCATCCGAGCACAGAAAATTTCCTTGTAGTAAGCCGAGATCCACTCGTGCCTGTCATCCCACAGCGAATTCATCACTTCGTCGTCTTGCAAGTTGTATCTCTGAATGAGGTTCTTCCATGCTCGTTCAAATTCTGACGGCATCAGTGGGTGGTTCAGCACCGCATTGAGTTCAACCTTGAGTTTCTCGTGCGCCTTATACAGCAAGGCGAGGTGGTCTTTGTACTTCTTCATGATATGCCACCGGCACAGCTTATGCAGAGTATGTGGGAGGATAGTTTTTAATGCTGCCTTCATCAAAGAACACTGGTCTAAGAAGTCACAAATAGTGTTTTTTATTAAGTTGTTTGTGTGTGTGTAAGATAGATGGAAGAAATATAAGTGCACCAAACAAACGTAAGTATGTAGGTGTTGTTGTTTTTTTGTACCTATGAGCATGCAGATTGGCGGCTTGTTGTTCATACACCTCAGAAAGGTTTTGAAAATCCACTCGAATGATGGTATTGCTTCATCTCGCACGAGGGCAACAGCAAATATGGTGCTCTGTAGATGCTGGTTCACTCCCACGAAGACTCCCAGCGGCATGTGGAATTTATTAGTTTTATACGTCGTGTCAAATGTAACGCAGTCTCCAAAATCTTCATACGATCCTTTGCAACTTGCGTTCGCCCAAAAGACGTTTCTTACACGGTTATCTGCATCAATGTCATAATCATAGAAGAACTCTGGGTTTATCTTCTGCATTTTCTTGAAGAAATCCAGAAGTTTCTTGACATCATCTTCGGACTCTTCTCTGGCAAACTTCTGTTTCCTTCATTTTCAGACACAATGCAAACTCATCTCATCAAACAGGGAATAATTACCGGCAGAGTGCTCATGAGATATGCTCTGTGACGTGCTTACTTGTTTACCAGTCACGGCTAGTATGTCCCATGTACTGCAGACCACCGGACATACGCGACAGCGTCGACATCATCTGAGCATGTGTGTGGTTGTCCAGTTGCATGTCTTTCACTAATTGGTCTATCAAAGGATCGTCTTTTTTGTGCGATCGCATGTGCAAAAGCAACCCGGGGCTTTCCAGCATCTTGTGATTGTGGTTGAGTTGAACCATTTCTATCACAAATTTGCCATCCTTCCTCTTTTTGACTCTAATCTTTGCCTTGCAGCCAATCCTTTTTTATGTCTTCTGACGTATCCGGTTATAATCTGACACAGTCTGCTTGTGCGTCCCTTCTCTTGAGAAGACAATGTAGGCGTTTGTCCTATGTTTTGCCCTCTTGCGTATGCCAAACCCTGCACATCTTGCATAATTGTTGTAAAAGTCCCATGCCTTGTCGTACGTTGTGAACTTCATTCCAGCAGCAGGTACGAGGTTCAGCGGCATGTTTTTATCCTGCATTAATTGGAATGCTCTATGAGATAATTTGTTTTGTTCTATTTTTTAAATACGAGGAGTGCATACGAGTTTAATAAAGCATTGCAATGTTCCTAAGTTTTCAGAAGAATCCAATGTATTAGATGCTAGGTCAAACCTCACAAGAAATATCAGTGTGCACTGCAATGTTATCTGAATGGACTACAACTATTTTTTTCAGAACATAAACTTACATGTGTGTAGAGTCGTTCACCCGATGGTGTTTGCAGCTCGCCCGGTTGTATTGGACATGGCGGGGTTATAGCAGATCTGTGTAGTTGAGGGTCTCGCGGCGGCAATAGTGAGGAGGATTTGTACCTGCTGTTGACTTTTGACCGAGGCACCGTTGGTGGTCACAGCGTCGAAGTTGATGCAGCAGGTCTGCTTGGAGCTCTGTTTTTCGATGCAGCAGGTGGACGCTGAGCTCTGTTTTGGGGTGCAACAGGTGGACGTGGTCGTAATCCAGTGTTGTGATGATGTCTCAGTGGATTGGTTTGAAAATTTTGGACCAGTGGCACATCATCATAGTCATAATCATCATCTGCTGCAACATCGTGTTCAACTACATCATCATTGTTTGTTCGGACATGCTGTCCAAACGTAGTGAACTCGTGCTTATACTCTGGGTTGAGAACTGTTATTGGCTCATCTTCATCGTCATCATCTTCATCATCCCGTTGGTGAGTGCCTTCCCAGACGAATGTGACATCATCGTCATCTTCAACTACATCTTCTTCCAGGAAAAAATCTTCTTCCGGAGAGTACTGCACCCTGTTTGTTGTCGTGAAGAATCCTCGAGGATTCTCAGGGGTAACCCAGCCAGTATCTCTTTCAGAAGAAGCTCCACTCTTCTGAAAGTTGTTGTTCTCCGTGTTGTCAATTATGCGCGGCATTTTGTATCTGCTGAACGTCATTTCCTGCACACAAAATGACCGAGCTGCATTGTCAGGTTAAATGAACTGAATCATGCGAATTGCAATGTGTTCGAAATGGTACTGCCGAAGTATTGCACGCTGACTGCATCACCCCACAAGGTGAACTGAAGCAACCGCACTGCATCGTTATCCGTAATGAACCTATACAAGTGTACTGCATAACCGATCAAGTGCACTGCATTTTCCTCCACAACGAACAGAAGCAACCGCACTGCATAGTTTTTGTAGGCGTACTGTACTGTTTGTACTGCTTTGTCTAGAATAACTACATTGAGATGGTTGAGGAAGTGTACTGCTTACCTCGTGTTGCAGTGATTTCTTGCGTTTGTAGGAGGAAGTTCCCTTCTCATCCGTCTGCACAACTTTCACGTTCGCCCGTGCAGTCCACTTGCCCTTCAGAAGTTCATGAGCGGTCTGGACGCTGCTCAAGGTGAACGGGGACGGAGGATTTGCCCTGAAGGTCGTTGCAGACTTATTCCAAGAAGCTGCTGTGGATGAAGGAACCTTGCGCACAGTCCTCCTTGCTCGAATTGGTTTGATGTCGAGGCAGCACCAATCCACATCTGATGAAGTACAGCTAATTGCAGGCCCGGAGGAGTTCGGTGGCGGCGCTACCGAGCTGCCGCCGTGGAAGAAGGCCCATATGTTGCTCGATGCGTGCCGCGGAAGAAGGCCGAGAGGTGACGGGAGGCGTCGCTGCCTGGACGCCGCCGTGGAAGAAGGCCGGGAGGGGAGGGGCAGCATCGCTGCCGGCCGCCACCACAGAAGAAGGCCGGGAGGGGAGGGGCGGTGGCGCTCCTGGGCCGCCGCCACGGAAGAAAGCAGGTAGGGGAGGGGCGGCATCGCTCCCAGGCCGCCGCCGCGGAAGAACGCCTGGAGGGGAGGGGCGGCGGTGCTCCCAAGCCGCCGCCGTGGAAGAAGGCCGGGAGGGGAGGGGCGGCGGCGCTCCCAGACCGCTGCCGCGGAAGAAGGCCGGGAGGAGAGAGGCGGCGGCGCTCCCAGACCGCTGCCGCGAAAGAAGGTCGGGAGGGGAGGGGCGGCGGCGCTCCCAGGCCGCTGCCGCGGAAGAAGGTCAGGAGGGGAGGGGCGGCGGCGCTCCCAGGCCGCTGCCGCGGTAGAAGGCCAGGAGGGGAGAGGCGGCGGCGATCTGTTGGTGGTGTGCAGAATAAGGCTGGTGTTATTAGAATAAGAGTCTTAAGGGGTGTTATCATAATAGACCCACCCTATATATATATATATTGTCATATGATTTCTTATGCTAAAGTAACAATCTATTCACAACGTCAAGTATGAATCAGAAACTTCATTGAAAACTAACAAACTATAGTCTCAGTCATTGAAGCAATTGCAATTTATCATAACATCGGAAAGAGTCAATATAAGAGCTTTTCAGCAAGTCCACATACTCAACTATCATTTAGTCTTTCACAATTGCTAACACTCACGCAATACTTATGGGTATGGAGTTTTAATCGGACACGGAGAAAAGATAGGGGCTTATAGTTTTGCCTCCCAACCTTTTACCTCAAGGGTAACGTCAACAATAATAGTTTATGATAACTTACATCAAATTGGATATATATATATATATATGTATATATCAGGATCTTTCCAACACAATGTGCTTGCCAAAGGATAAAGTGTAAAAAGGAAAGGTGAAGATCACCATGACTCTTGCATAAGGCATAAGACAAAAATAAAAGATAGGCCCTTCGCAGAGGGAAGCAGAGGTCATCATGTGCTTTTATGGTTGGATGCACAAAATCTTAATGCAAAAGAACGTCACTTTATATTGCCACTTGTGATAAGGACCTTTATTATGCAGTCCATCGCTTTTATTACTTCCATATCACAAGATCGTATAAAGCTTATTTTCTCCACACTAATAGATCATACATATTTAAAGAGCAATTTCCATTGCTTGCAACAATGACAACTTACTTGAAGGATCTTACTCAATCCATAGGTAGATATGGTGGACTCTCATGGCAAAACAGGGTTTAAGGATGATAGGAAGCACAAGTAGTATCTCTACTTGGTGCAAAGAATTTGGCTAGCATGAGGGGGGAAGGCAAGCTCAACATGTTGGATGATCCATGACAATATGCTTTATTTTGGATATAAGAAAACATAACACATTACGTTGTCTTCCTTGTCCAACATCAACTTTTTAGCATGTCATATTTTAATGAGTGCTCACAATCATAAAAGATGTCCAAGATAGTATATTTATATGTGAAAACCTCTCTTTCTTTATTACTTCCTATTAATTGCAACGATGACCAAAACTATGTTTGTCAACTCTCAACAACTTTTATTCATCATACTCTCTATATGTGAAGTCATTACTCTTCATAAGATCAATATGATCCCTTTGTTTCTTTTTATTCTTTCTTTTTCTTATTATTCCCTCAAGATCATAGCAAGATAGCAAAGCCCTCGACTCAAAACTAATCTTTATTATATATAGCTCACGGACTCGATTACATAGAGGAATCATAAAGAAAAACTCAAAACTAGATCATACTAAAACTTTATTCTACTAGATTAAGATATTACCAAAAGGATCGGACTAAGAAAAAGGTAAAGATAGGAGTGTGATGGTGATACGATACCGGGACACCACCCCCAAGCTTGGCAGTTGCCAAGGGGAGTGCCCATACCCATGTGATTATGCCTCTTTCTTCGGGGGTGGTGATGATGGAGTTGTTGATGATGTAGGATTGTCGTCCATCTTCCAAGGCATAGGCTCACCATCATAGAATGATGATCGAGTCTCCGGGATCCTCAAATTTGCAGCCAAACTCATCCTCTTGAATCTATATTCATACTCATAGTTTTGGTTTTGCAGGTCATAGATCTGGGCTTGGAGGTGCTCGATTTTCTCGTGAAGCTTGAAGATGGTCTCCCCAATGTTCTTGGCATCTAGCTTGTGGTTGTTGGTGAACTCCGTGATCATTATGTGATTGGCGTCGAGTCCATGTTCCACCATCTCCTGACACTTGAAAACTTGTTCCTCCATTGCTTCGAGCCTTGTCTCCGCGCTTCCGGTCCTCCTTGGTCCCTCAACATCGCTAATGTGCAGCAACCCCTCACGCATCTCAATGGTTTGAGGATGTTGCAGCACTTTCGCGAGTTAGGGGTTGATGACCTTCTCGAAGAACTTGTCCTTGGGGGCGTTTGAATACGTCAAGGTGATCTAAATCTGTTAGAAAAACAGCTCGAAAGAAAAACAGAGGATATTTGTGTGGTACGGTGGTCAAAACCTTCGGGATATTATATAATGAATTTTTACCGACCAAAAGAAGTTTCGTGCAAGAAAACGGAGTCCGGAGAGCACACGAGGTGCCCACGAGGCAGGGGGCGCGCCCAGGGGGTAGGGCGCGCCCTCCACCCTCGTGGATGCCTCGTGTCCTTTCCGGACTACTTTTTATTTTCCTATTTTCTTAAATATTCCAAAACGGAGAAAAATTGCTATTAGAACTGTTTTGGAGTCGGTTTACTTACCGTACCACATACCTATTCTTTTTTGGAGTCTGAAACGTTCCGGAAAGTATCCTTTATGTACTCCTCCGGTGTTACGGTTTCAATAACATTAGTTTCAACATTTATGAGATTACCTGAGATATAATGTTTGATTCTTTGACCATTCACCACCTTCGGATTTGTGCCTTCGAAGTTGTTGATTTTTATGGCACCGGAATGATAGACCTCCTCGATAACGTAAGGACCTTCCCATTTAGAGAGGAGTTTACCTGCAAAAAATCTTAAACGAGAGTTGTATAGCAAAACATAATCACCTACACTAAACTCACGCTTTTGTATCCTTTTTTCATGCCATCTTTTAACTTTTTCTTTAAACAGTTTGGCATTCTCATAGGCCTGGGTTCTCCATTCATCAAGTGAGCTAATGTCAAATAGTCTCTTCTCACCGGCAAGTTTGAAATCATAATTGAGCTCTTTAATGGCCCAATATGCCTTGTGTTCTAGTTTGAGAGGTAAGTGACATGCTTTTCCATAAAGCATTTTATACGGAGACATACCCATAGGATTTTTATATGCAGTTCTATAGGCCCACAATGCATCATCAAGTTCATTGGACCAATTCTTTCTAGATCTATTAACAGTCTTTTGCAAAATTAATTTAACCTCTGTATTACTCAGTTCTACTTGACCACTAGACTGTGGGTGATATGGAGATGCAATTCTATGATTAACGTCATACTTAGCAAGCATTTTACGAAAAGCACCATGAATAAAATGTGAACCACCATCAGTCATTAAGTATCTAGGGACTCCAAACATTAGAAAAAAACTTCTTTAAGCATCTTAATAGAGGTGTTATGATCAGCACTACTAGTTGGAATATCTTCTACCCACTTAGTAACATAATCAACAGCAAGTAAAATATGTGTATACCCATTAGAGGAAGGAAACGGTCCCATAAAATCAAAGCCCCAAACATCAAATGGTTCAATAACGAGTGAATAATTCATAGGCATTTCTTGACATCTACTAATATTACCAATTCTTTGACATTCATCACAAGACAAGACAAACTTACGGGCATCTTTGAAGAGAGTAGGCCAATAAAAGCCAGATTGCAATACCTTATGTGCAGTTCTATCTCCAGCGTGGTGTCCCCCATAAGCTTCGGAGTGACACTTGCGTAGGATCTGTTCCTGTTCATGCTTAGGTACACAACGTCTAATAACACCATCTATTCCTTCTTTATAAAGGTGTTGGTCATCCCAGAAGTAATGTCTTAAATCATAGTAAAACTTTTTCTTTTGCTGGTATGTGAAACTAGGTGGTATAAATTTAGCAACAATGTAATTAGCATAATTAGGATACCATGGAGCAGTACGAGAAGCATTTATGATAGCTAATTGTTCATTAGGAAAGCTAATATCAATAGGTAGTGGGTCATCAAGAACATTCTCTAACCTAGACAAGTTGTCTGCAACGGGGTTCTCAGCTCCCTTTCTATCAATAATATGCAAATCAAATTCTAGTAGCAAGAGAACCCATCTGATAAGTCTAGGTTTAGCATCTTTCTTTTCCATAAGATATTTAATAGCAGCATGATCGGTGTGAACAGTTACTTTAGAATCAACAATATAAGGTATGAACTTATCACAAGCAAATACAACTACTAAAAATTATTTTTCAGTAGTAGCATAATTTCTCTGGGCACTGTCTAGAGTTTTACTAGCATATTGGATAACATTAAATTTCTTATCAACTTTTTGTCCTAGAACAGCACCTATAGCATAATCACTAGCATCACACATAATTTCAAAGGGTAAATTCCAATCAGGTGGCTGAACAATAGGTGCAGAAATCAAGCCTTTCTTATGTATTTCAAATGCTTCTACACAATCATCATCAAAGACAAAAGGAACATCTTTTTGTAGGAGATTAGTCAGAGGCCTAGAAATTTTTAAGAAGTCTTTAATGAACCTCCTATAAAAACCGGCATGACCAAGGAAACTTCTTATACATTTAATGTCCTTGGGGCACAACATCTTTTCAATAGCATCAACTTTAGCTTTATCAACTTCAATACCTCTTTTAGAAATTTTATGCCCCAAGACAATACCTTCATTAACCATAAACTGGCACTTCTCCCAATTGAAGACAAGATTAGTCTCTTCACATCTCTACAAAACTCAATCAAGGTTCCTCAAGCAATCATCAAAGGAAGTTCCATATACGGAAAAATCATCCATGAAAACCTCAACAATCTTTTCACAAAAGTCAGAGAATATAGCAGTCACACATCTTTGAAAGGTAGCAGGTGCATTACATAAACCAAAAGGCATACGTCTATAAGCAAAGGTACCGAAAGGGCAAGTAAAAGTGGTCTTATCCTGATCCTCTTTAGACACAGGTATTTGAGAGAAACCGGAATAACCATCTAGAAAGCAAAAATGTGTATGTTTAGATAATATTTCTAGCATTTGATCAATAAAAGTTAAAGGGTAATGATCCTTTCTGGTAACTTTGTTTAATTTTCGGAAATCAATTACCATTCTATAACCTGTAACAATTCTTCGTGGGACCAATTCATCTTTATCATTAGGAACGACAGTAATACCTCCCTTCTTAGGGACATAATGGACAAGAATTACCCACTGACTATCAGCAACGGGATAAATTATACCTGCCTCCAGAAGCTTTAGTATTTCTTTTCTTACCACTTCTTTTCTTAGGATTTAATCGTCGTTGGTGATCAACAACCGGTTTAGCGTCTTTCTCCAATTTTATTTTGTGTTGGGATAGAGTGGGACTAATGCCCTTAAGATCATCAAGAGTATATCCAATAGAAGCATGGTGCTTCTTCAGAGTTTTCAATAATTTTCCTCTTCCTGCTCTGAAAGGTTAGCACTAATAATAACAGGATATATCTTCTTTTCATCAAGATAAGCATATTTAAGAGTATCAGGTGATGGTTTAAGCTCAAACACGGGATCACCCTTGGGTGGAGGAGGATCCCCTAGAATTTCAACAGGCAAGTTGTGTTTCAAAATAGGCCCCTGTTTAAAGAATACTTCATCTATTTCCCTTCTTTCATTAATAAACATATCCTTTTCATGGTCTAGCAAATATTGTTCTAAAGGATAATTAGGAGGCACGGCAATAAAAGCAAGACTAATAATTTCATCTTTACTAGGCAATTCTTTATCATGGGGTTGTCTACGAAATTTAGCAAAATTAAAATCATGAGACATATCCCCCAAACCAATGGTAACAACATCCTTTTTGCAATCTATCTTAGCATTAACAGTATTCAAGAAGGGTCTGCCAAATATAATGGGACAAAAGTCATCTTGTGGGGATCCAAGAACAAGAAAATCAGTAGGATATTTAACTTTCCCACACAAGACTTCAACATCTCTAACAATCCCAACTGGTGAAATAGTATCTCTATTGGCAAGCTTAATTGTAACATCAATACCTTGTAACTCAGCAGGTGCAATATCATGCATAATTTCTTCGTATAAAGAATGAGGTATTGCACTCGCACTAGCACCCATATCACATAAGCCATGATAGCAATGATCTCCTATTTTAACAGAAATAACAGGCATGCCTACAACAGGTCTATGTTTATTTTTAGTATCGGGTCTAGCAATTCTAGTAGCTTCATCACAGAAGTAAATAACATGTTCATAAATATTATTGGCCAAGAGATCTTTAACCATAGAAATACTAGGTTCAAATTTAATTTGCTCAGGGGGTGTAGGTGTCCTAGTATTACTCGTACGAACCACAGTTGAAGCTTTAGCATGATCCTTTATTCTAGCAGGGAAAGGTGGTTTCTCAATATAAGCGGTAGGAACAATAGGATCAACATTATAAGTGATAGTATTTTCTTCAAATTTAATAGGTTCAACTACTTTTACTTCAATGGGAGGATGATATTTATATCACTTCTCCTTCGGGAGATCAACATAAGTAGCAAATGATTCGCAGAAAGAAGCTACTATCTCAGAGTCAAGTCCATATTTAGTGCTAAATTCACGAAAAACATCGGTATCCATAAAAGATTTAACACAATCAAACTTAGGTGTTATACCTGACTCCTTACCTTCCTCGAGATCCCAATCTTCAGAGTTGCGTTTAATTATTTCCAATAAATCCCATCTGAATTCAAAAGTCTTCATCATAAAAGAACCAGTACAAGAAGTATCGAGCATGGAGCGATTATTGAGAGAAAGCCGAGCATAAAAATTTTGAATAATAATTTCTCTTGAGAGCTCATGACTGGGGCATGAATATAACATTGAATTAAGCCTCCCCCAAGCTTGAGTGATGATTTCTCCTTCGTGAGGCCAAAAATTATATATATAATTATGATCACGATGAACCTGATGCATAGGATAAAACTTCTGATGAAATTCCAATTTCAATCTGTTGTAGTTCCATGATCCAATATCATCACATAGCCTAAACCATGTCACTACCTTTCCCTTCAAAGATAAAGGGAATACCATCTTCTTGATAACATCCTCGGGCATACCTGCAAGATTAAATAATCCACAAACTTCATCCACATATATTAGGTGCAAATCGGGATGCAATGTTCCATCTCCTGTAAAAGGATTAGCTAGCAGTTTCTCTATCATACCCGGAGGAATTTTGAAGTAAACATTTTCAATAGGTTCAGTAGGTTGAGGAGCAACTCTTTGCTCTACTGGTCGGGGTGAAGATACCCCGAACAAGCCCCTCAAAGGATTACTTTCCATAGTAACAAGTGACAGTAAATTTCAGCACACTATATAAATTTTTCCTTACCAAATTCCACTTACCAAAGGCGCTTCACTCCCCGGCAACGGCGCCAGAAAAGAGTCTTGATGAGCCACAAGTATAGGGGATCTATCATAGTCCTTTCGATAAGTAAGAGTGTCAAACCCAACAAGGAGCAGAAGGAAATGACAAGCGGTTTTCAGTAAGGTATTCTCTGCAAGCACTGAAATTATCGGTAACAAATAGTTTTGTGATAAGGTAATTCGTAACGAGTAACAAGTAACAGAAGTAAACAAGGTGCAGCAAGGTGGCCCAATCCTTTTTGTAGCAAAGGACAAGCCTGGACAAACTCTTATATAAAGGAAAACGCTCCCGAGGACACATGGGAATTATCGTCAAGCTAGTTTTCATCACGCTCGTATGATTCGCGTTCGTTACTTTGATAATTTGATATGTGGGTGGACCGGTGCTTGGGTGCTGATGTCTACTACACAACCTTCTTCTTGTAGAAGTTGTTGGGCCTCCAAGTTCAGAGGTTTGTAGGACAGTAGAAAATTTCCCTCGAGTGGATGACCTAAGGTTTATCAATCCGTGGGAGCCGTAGGATGAAGATGGTCTCTCTCAAACAACCCTGCAACCAAATAACAAAGAGTCTCTTGTGTCCCCAACACACCCAATACAATGGTAAATTGTATAGTTGCACTAGTTCGGCGAAGAGATGGTGATACAAGTGCAATATGGATGGTAGATATAGGTTTTTGTAATCCAAAAATATAAAAACAGCAAGGTAACTAATGATAAAAGTGAGCGTAAACGGTATTGCAATGCGTTGAAACAAGGCCTAGGGTTCATACTTTCACTAGCGCAAGTTCTCTCAACAATAATAACATAACTGGATCATATAACTATCCCTCAACATGCAACAAAGAGTCACTCCAAAGCCACTAATAGCGGAGAACAAACGAACAGATTATGGTAGGGTACGAAACCACCTCAAAGTTATTCTTTCTGCTCGATCTATTCAAGAGTCCGTAGTAAAATAACACGAAGCTATTCTTTCCATTAAATCTATCATAGAGTTCGTACTAGAATAACACCTTAAGACACAAATCAACCAAAACCCTAATGTCACCTAGATACTCCAATGTCACCTCAAGTATCCATGGGTATGATTATACGATATGCATCACACAATCTCAGATTCATCTATTCAACCAACACAAAGAACTTCAAAGAGTGCCCCAAAGTTTCTACCGGAGAGTCAAGACAAAAACGTGTGCCAACCCCTATGCATAGGTTCATGGGCGGAACCCGCAAGTTGATCACCAAAACATACATCAAGTGAATCAACAGAATACCCCATTGTCACCACGGGTATCCCACGCAAGACATACATCAAGTGTTCTAAAATCCTTAAAGACTCAATCTGATAAGATAACTTCAAAGGGAAAACTCAATCCATTAAAAGAGAGTAGAGGGGGAGAAACATCATAAGATCCAACTATAATAGCAAAGCTCGCGATACATCAAGATCGTGCCAAATCAAGAACATGAGAGAGAGAGATCAAACACATAGCTACTGGTACATACCCTCAGCCCCGAGGGTGAACTACTCCCTCCTCATCATGGAGAGCGCCAGGATGATGAAGATGGCCACCGGTGAGGGGTCCCCCCTCCGGTAGGGTGCCGGAACAGGGTCGCGATTGGTTTTTGGTGGCTCTGGAGGTTTGCGGCGGCGGAACTCCCGATCTATTGTGCTCCTCGATGTTTTTAGGGTATATGGACATATATAGGCGAAAGAAGTCGGTCAGGGGAGCATCGAGGAGCCCACGAGGGTGGGGGCGCGCCCAGGGGGGCAGGCGCGCCTCCCTGCCTCATGGCCACCTTGAAGCTTCCTTGACTTCAACTCCAAGTCTCCTGGATCACGTGCGTTCCAAAAATCACGGTCCCGAAGGTTTCATTCCATTAGGACTCCGTTTAATATTCCTTTTTTGCGAAACACTGAAACAAGGGAAAAAACAGAAACTGGCACTGGGCTCTGGGTTAATAGGTTAGTCACAAAAATAATATAAAAGTGTTTAATAAATCCCATAAACATCCAAAACAGATAATATAATAGCATGAATACTTCATAAATTATAGATACGTTGGAGACGTATCAGCATCCCCAAGCTTAATTCATGCTCGTCCTCGAGTAGGTAAATGATAAAAGAAATAATTTATGAAGTGTGAATGCTAGCATGTGCACAAGTTTGATCAATGATAATTTCAATCACCTTTTCTAGCATCATTATATGTCATAACAGTAGCTCATCTCATAAAACTTTTCATGATCAAGTAATAAACTATTCACATGTTAAAGCATAGACCATAAACTTCTTGAAAACTATCAAACTATGTTCTCTGTCATCAAAATATTGCAATTCATCTTATTTTCAGGAAGGGTCTATGTAAGAGCTTTGATTTAGAAAATCCCACATACTCAACTATCATATAGTCTTCCATGATTGCTACCACTCAAAGCATATTTTTAGAACATATAGCATCCATCGAACACAGATAAAGATAGGGGCTTAATGTTTCGCCTCCCAACTTATTTATCATATAGATAATTGTCAACAATCATAATACATGATCAAATATATTTGAATGGCCATATATGCTTGGATCTTCCGTCACATGATGCTTGCCAACTAAAGAGTAGGTTGGAATGAGAAGGAATACTACTGACTCTTGCATAAAAGTAAAAGATAGGCCCTTAGCAGAGGGAAGCAGGGATTTGCAGATGTGCCAGAGCTCGAAGCTTTTAAAACAGAGATGAAAATAATTTTGAGAGGTATGCTTTCATTGTCAACATAATGACCAAGAGTTCCCAATATCTTCCATACTACATACATAAAAGGCGGTTCCCAAACAGAATGGTAAAGTTTATACCCCCCCACCACCAACAATCATCAATCCATGGCTTGCCCGAAACAACGGGTGCCTCCAACTAACATCAATCCTGGGGGAGCTTTGTTTGCAATTATTTTGATTTGGTTTTTTGATCTTTTGATCATAGGACTGGGCAACCCAGTTACCAGCCATTTTCTCCTGAATGATGAGCGGAGTCCACTCATCGTGAGAATAACCCACCTAGCATGGAAGATACTGACAGCCCCTAGTCGCTACATGAGCGATTCGGGCATACAAAACAGATTATTATTTGAAGGTTTAGAGTTTGGCACATGCAAATTTACTTGGAACGGCAGGTAAATACCGCATATAGGTAGATATGGTGGACACTCATGGAAGAAACTTGGTTCAAGGATTTTGGATGCACAAGCAGTATTCCCGCTTAGTACAGAAATTTAGGCTAGCAAAAGATTCTAAATAGCAAGCACCACATGTTGAAGGATCCATAACAATATAACTTCTATACAAATATACCCAAGCATAACTCATTATGTTGTCTTCCTTGTCCAACTTCAACTAATTTTCTCATGTTTGAAAATAATTAATGGGGCTCACAATCATAGAAGATGTCCAAGATAGTATTATATGTGAAATCTCTCTTCCTTCAATATTCTTTCATGAATTGTTCAAGTGACCAATACAATGTTTGCTAACCTTCAATAAATTTACCACCTCTACTTCTTATATGTGAAGTCATTGCTCCCCATGGGATAGGCATATGAAACATATATAATTTCAGATTTATGACATTCAAATCACTCAACCATTTACTCATAGGATACAAGTGAAGCACACGAGTAAATGACAAACTACTCCAAAAAGATATAAGTGAAGATCAATGAGTAGTTAAATAATTATGTAGCTATGTGAAGACTCTCTCTCTCTCATTTAAGAATTTCAGATCTTGGGATATTATTCAAACAGCAAGCAAAACAAAATAAAACAACATTTCAAGGATAGCATTCATCATGTGAAGAAGCAAACACTTAGGCTCAACCGATACTAACCGATAATTGTTGATGAAGAAAGGTGGGATGCCAACCGGGGCATCCTCAAGCTTAGATGCTTGAGACTTCTTGAAATATTATCTTGGGATGCCTTAGGCATCCCCAAGCTTGAGCTTCTGTGTCTCCTTAATTCCTTTTATATCTCGATTTCCCTAAATATCAAATACTTCATCCACACAAAACTAACAAGAACTCGTGAGATAAGTTAGTATAAACCAATGCAAAAACCTTATCATTCTCTACTGTAGAAAATCACAAAAATTATTATTCAACATTGCATACTAAATGTCTCTGCATATTTAATACTCCTGTCCTCAAATAGAATCATTAAACAAGCAAACATATGCAAACAATGCAAACATAACAGCAATCTGCCAAAACAGTACAGTCTGTAAAGAATGCAAGAGTATCAATACTTCCCCAGCTCCAAAAATTATGAAAGAAAATTACCACTGTAGTAAATTTATCAGAGCTTATTATGCAAAAGGTTTCAACATTTTATCACATTCTGACTTTTCTAGGGAATTTTTGCAACAGCGGTAAACTTTCTGTTTTCAAACAGCAACATGTAGACTTGTAAAATAAGCACGGTAAAGGCTATCCTTGACATTTTTATTGAAAATAGAGATGCAAAACATTATTCTAAATAACATCAAGCAAATACTAACAAAATAAAATGATACTCCAAGCAAAACACATATCATGTGGTGAATAAAAATATAGCTCCAAGTAAAGTTACCGATGAACGAAGAAGAAAGAGGGGATGCCATCCGGGGCATCCCCAAGCTTAGGCTATTGGTTGTCCTTGAATATTACCTTGGGGTGCTTTGGGCATCCCCAATCTTAGGCTCTTTCCACTCCTTATTCCATAGTCCATCGAATCTTTACCCAAAACTTGAAAACTTCACAACACAAAACTCAACAGAAAATCTTATGAGCTCCATTAGTATAAGAAAATAAATCACCACTTTTGGTACTGTTGTGAACTCATTCTAAATTCATATTGGTGTAATATCTACTGTATTCCAACTTCTCTATGGTTCATACCCTCCGATACTACTCATAGATTCATCAAAATAAGCAAATAACACATAGAAAACAGAATCTGTCAAAAAACGAATAGTCTGTAGTAATCTGTAACTCTCGAATCCAAATTGGGAAAACCTGAGCAATTTGTGTAACAATACATAGCAAAAATAATCAGATCAAACTCACATTTATGTGAATTATGAAATCTAATTTACTGAGTCCAAAAGTGATTTTCAGCAGGATCAAATTAACTATCACCGTAGGTTATCCTAAAGGTCTTACTTGGCACATTATTGAAACAAAAGCTATAAAACATGATTACTACAGTATCATAATCATGTGGACACACAAAAACAGTAGGGGTAAATATTGGGTTGTCTCCCAACAAGCGCTTTTCTTGAATGCCTTTGTAGCTAGGCATGATGTGATAATGATGCTCACATAAAAGATAAGAATTGAGACATAACGGGAGCATCATGAAGCATATGACTAGCACATTTAAGTCTAACCCACTTCCTATGCATAGGGATTTTGTGAGCAAACACTTATGGGAACAAGAATCAACTAGCATAGGAAGGTAAAACAAGCATAGCTTCAAGATTTTCAACACATAGAGAGGAAACTTGATATTATTGCAATTCCTACAAGCATATGTTCCTCCCTCATTGTAATTTTCAGTAGCATCATGAATGAATTCAACAATATAACTATCACATAAAGCATTATTTTCATGATGTACAATCATAGAAATTTTACTACTCTCCACATAAGCAAACTTCTTCTCATGAATAGTAGTGGGAGCAAACTCAACAAAATAATTATCATGTGAGGCATAATCCAATTGAAAATTAAAATCATGATGACAAGTTTCATGGTTATGTTTATTCTTTATGGCATACGTGTCACCACAATAATCATCATAAATAGGAGGCATGCTTTCATCATAATAAATTTGCTCATCAAAACTTGGGGGACAGAAAATATCATCTTCATCAAACATAGCATCCCCAAGCTTGTGGCTTTGCATATCATTAGCATCATAGGTATTCAAAGAATTCATACTAACAACATTGCAATCATGCTCATCGTTCAAAGATTTAGTGCCAAACATTTTAATGCATTCTTCCTCTAGCAATTGAGCACAATTATCAGAATCTTTATTTTCATGAAAGATCTTAAAAAGATGAAGCATAGGAGGCACCCTCAATTCCATATTTTGTAGTTTTCTTTTATAAACTAAACTAGTGATAAAACAAGAAACTAAAAGATTCGATTGCAAGATCTAAAGATATACCTTCAAGCACTCACCTCTCCGGCAACGGCGCCAGAAAAGAGCTTGATGTCTACTACGCAACCTTCTTCTTGTAGACGTTGTTGGGCCTCCAAGTGCAGAGGTTTGTAGGACAGTAGCAAATTTCCCTAAAGTGGATGACCTAAGGTTTACCAATCCATGGGAGGCGTAGGATGAAGATGGTCTCTCTCAAACAACCCTGCAACCAAATAACAAAGAGTCTTTTATGTCCCCAACACACCCAATACAATGGTAAATTGTATAGGTGCACTAGTTCGGCGAAGAGATGGTGATACAAGTGCAATATGGATGGTAGATATAGGTTTTTGTAATCTGAAAATATAAAAACAGGAAGGTAACTAATGATAAAAGTGAACGTAAACGGTATTGCAATGCGTTGAAACAAGGCCTAGGGTTTATACTTTCACTAGTGCAAGTTCTCTCAACAACAATAACATAACTGGATCATATAACTATCCCTCAACATGCAACAAAGAGTCACTCCAAAGTCACTAATAGCGGAGAACAAACGAAGAGATTATGGTAGGGTACGAAACCACCTCAAAGTTATTCTTTCTGCTCGATCTATTCAAGAGTCCGTAGTAAAATAACACGAAGCTATTCTTTCCATTCAATCTATCATAGAGTTTGTACTAGAATAACACCTTAAGACACAAATCAACCAAAACCCTAATGTCACCTAGATACTCCAATGTCACCTCATGTATCCGTGGGTATGATTATTTGATATGCATCACACAATCTCAGATTCATCTATTCAACCAACACAAAGAACATCAAAGAGTGCCCCAAAGTTTCTACCGGAGAGTCAAGACGAAAACGTGTGCCAACCCCTATGCATAGGTTCATGGGCGGAACCCGCAAGTTGATCACCAAAACATACATCAAGTGAATCAATAGAATACCCCATTGTCACCACGGGTATCCCACGCAAGACATACATCAAGTGTTCTAAAATCCTTAAAGACTCAATCCGATAAGATAACTTCAAAGGGAAAACTCAATCCATTACAAGAGAGTAGAGGGGGAGAAACATCATAAGATCCAACTATAATAGCAAAGCTCGTGATACGTCAAGATCGTGCCAAATCAAGAACACGAGAGAGGGAGATCAAACACATAGCTACTGGTACATACCCCCAGCCCCGAGGGTGAACTACTCCCTCCTCGTCATGGAGAGCACCGGGATGATGAAGATGGCCACCGGTGAGGGATCCCCCCCGGCAGGGTGCCAGAACAGGGTCCCGATTAGTTTTTGGTGGCTCTGGAGGTTTGCGGCGGCAGAACTCCCGATCTATTGTGCTCCTCGATGTTTTTAGGGTATATGGACATATATAGGCGAAAGAAGTCGGTCAGGGGAGCCACGAGGGGCCCATGAGGGTGGGGGCGCGCCCAGGGGGGCAGGCGCGCCTCCCTGCCTCGTGGCCACCTTGAAGCTTCGTTGACTTCAACTCCAAGTCTTCTGGATCACGTTCGTTCCAAAAATCACGCTCCCAAAGGTTTCATTCCGTTTGGACTCTGTTTGATATTCCTTTTCTGTGAAACACTGAAACAAGGGAAAAAACAGAAACTGGCACTGGGCTCTGGGTTAATAGGTTAGTCACAAAAATAATATAAAAGTGTTTAATAAAGCCCATAAACATCCAAAACAGATAATATAATAGCATGAATACTTCATAAATTATAGATACGTTGGAGACGTATCAGGTACTGCCCTTCCTTGGACAAGCATCCCACTTATGATTAACCCCTCTCGCAAGCATCCGCAACTACAAAAGAAGAATTAAGGTAAACCTAACCATAGCATGAAACATATGGATCCAAATCAGCCCCTTATGAAGCAACGCATAAACTAGGGTTTAAGCTTCTGTCACTCTAGCAACCCATCATCTACTTATTACTTCCCAATGCCTTCCCCTAGGCCCAAACAATGGTGAAGTGTCATGTAGTCGACGTTCACATAACACCACTAGAGGATGGACAACATACATCTCATCAAAATATCGAACGAATACCAAATTCACATGACTACTTATCGCAAGACTTCTCCCATGTCCTCAGGAACAAACGTAACTACTCACAAATCATATTCATGTTCATAATCAGAGGGGTATTAATATGCACAAAGGATCTGAACATATGATCTTCCACCGAACCAACCAACTAGCATCAACTAGAAGGAGTAATCAACACTACTAGCAACCCACAGGTACCAATCTGAGGTTTTGAGGCAAAGATTGGATACAAGAGATGAACTAGGGTTTGAGATGAGATGGTGCTGGTGAAGATGTTGATGGAGATTGACCCCCTCCCGATGAGAGGATCGATGGTGATGACGATGGTGATGATTTCCCCCTCCCGAAGGGATGTTTCCCCGGCAGAACAGCTCCGCCGGAGCCCTAGATTGATTCCGCCAAGGTTCTGCCTCGAGACGGTGGCGCTTCATCCCGAAAGCTTCCTTCTAATTTTTTTCCAGGGCGAAAGACTTCATATAGCCAAAGATGGGCACCGGAGGCCTGCCAGGGGGCCCACGAGGCAGGGGGCGCGCCCAGGGGGTAGGGCGCGCCCCCACCCTCGTGGCTAGGGTGTGGGCCCCCTTCGGTTGATTCTTTCTCCAGTATTTTTTTATTAATTCCAAAAAGTGCCTCCGTGAAGTTTCAGGGCTTTTGGAGTTGTGCAGAATAGGTCTCTAATATTTGCTCCTTTTCCAGCCCAGAATTCCAGCTGCCGGCATTCTCCCTCTTCATGTAAACCTTGTAAAATAAGAGAGAAAAGGCATAAGTATTGTGACATAATGTGTAGTAACAGCCCATAATGCAATAAATATCGATATAAAAGCATGATGCAAAATGGACGTATCACAGTCCTCTCCTCTAACTCCCTCTCCCTCTGCTTAGCCTTCCTGTTTGCCTCCGCCAGAAGCTCTTTGGCCCTAGCCTCGATGGCGATCTCCATTGGCCGTGGATGAGACGGTATCTCAGGATCGGAGCTCGTCTGGCGCTTCTTGATCTCCCGGAGTGTTCTAGGACAACGTATGAGTCCATCCCCAATGGCTACCGAGCCATGTTACCTCCCATCACCAGATAGCATCACGATCTCTGGATCAAAAGGACTCTGACTCGGGTGAAGTCCTCCCCTTTCTTCTTCTTCCCAACGTCTCTGTACCTCACGAGCTTGTTGTGGGAGGAGATGTTGGTGAAGCTCTCTGGATGATCGAGGTCATCCTCAGAGAATGCATTGGACTTCTTGTATGGGGAAGTATGGGACATGGCATAGAGGTCGTACAGCGGTGGCACGTCCTTCTTGTTGTGTTTCGCCTAAAAGAGAGGAACAACATATTAGTTAAGGGCTCAAGCTAGCATGAAGAATGAAATTGCATGAATCGTTAAGGGCTCAAACCACGTACCCAGTGATCCACGTACTCAAACAGGTTGGAGCTCCCTTGATGGTGTGGCACACCTTGCATTTGGGCATGCTTAGCCTTGGCATTGTTGTGGACAGCTAGCAATTATGGAGAGCACCACTCATCCATCATCGCCTCCCAACAGTCCAACCTATCCGCACACCATCTCGGGGGCACCTAAGTTAGGCAAAGAGAAATTTCAGCGCTACGCCTACGAATGAAATCAAGGAAACTAAGTACAGGTCCTTAAGAATATGTAATTACCTTCATGTACTTCTCCTTACTCAGATACTTTCCACGGCACTTCTTCTTGGCCCTCCTAATGTTAGTAGAGGCGTAGTAGTCTTGAACAACCTGCACCCTAGCCTCGTGCAGTAAGTTCTAAAGTAGGCGCTTGCACTCGGCTTCGAGAACCCTAGCCGCCTCCGCCTTGTGTTCCTCAGAACACCTGTAGAAGGTCTACAATCTAACAAGACAACACTAATTACTACAATCACTAGGTAATGTTGATTTTTAATTCTGCAAAGGAGAAATTACCGAAAACCGCCACCTCACAATGTCGGCCACCGTCTCGCACAAGACACGTCGACCCTCTCCTCCGGTGGGGCCGGGGCAGCCACGTACAGCTCCCAACTCAGTGCTAGCTGTGGAACCTGACCCTCACCAGGCAACGTTGATACGTCTCCAACGTATCTATAATTTATGAAGTATTCATGCTAGTATATTATCCATCTTAGATGTTTTATATGCATTTATATGCTATTTTATATGATTTTTGGGACTAACCTACTAACCTAGAGCCCAGTGCTAGTTTCTCTTTTTTCCTTGTTTTTGAGTTTTACAAAAAAGGAATACCAAACGGAGTCCAATTGACGTGCCCATTTTTGACGATTTTTTATGGACCAGAAGAAGCCCACGGAGCATCGAAGATGGACCAGAAGAGTCCTGAGCCGTCCACGAGGGTGGAGGGCGCGCCCTACCCCCTGGGCGCGCCCCCTATCTTGTGGACGACTCGGAGACCCCCTAGGTGTGAAACCAACGCCAAAAATTCCTATAAATACAGAAACCCCCAGAAAGAAACCTAGATCGGAAGTTCCGCCACCGCAAGCCTCTGTAGACACGAGAAATCAATCTAGGCCCTCTCTGGCACCCTGCCGGAGGGGGCCATCATCACCGGAGGCCATGGAGGAGGATCTCGGAGGGGCCATCATCGCCATGAAGGCCAAGGACCAGAAGGAGAACCTCTCCCCATCTAGGGGGCATGGAGGAGGAAGCACAAGGGGGAGAACCTCTCCTCCTCTCTCTCGGTGGTGCCATAGAGCCATCGGGAGGGGAATCATCGCCGCGGTAATCGCCTTCATCAACATCACCATCATCATCACCATACTCATCTCTTTTACGCGGTCCACTCTCCCGCACCACGATGTAATCCCTACTTGAACATGGTGCTTTATGCCACATATTATGATCCAATGATGTGTTGCCATCCTATGATGTTTTGAGTAGATATCCTTTGTCTTTGGGTTGATTGTTGATCTAGATTGGTATGAGTTGTATGTTTTATTTTGGTGCTGTCCTATTGTGCCCTCCGTGTCGCGCAAGCGTGAGGGATTCCCGTTGTAGGGTGTTGCAATACGTTCATGATTCGCTTATAGTGGGTTGCTTGAGTGACAGAAGCATAAACCCAAGTAAGGGGGTTGTTGCGTATGGGATAAAGGGGATTTGATGCTTTAATGCTATGGTTGGGTTTTAACTTAATGATCTTTAGTAGTTGCGGATGCTTGCTAGAGTTCCAATCATAAGTACATATGATCCAAGAAGAGAAAGTATGTTAGCTTATGCATCTCCCTCATATGAAATTGCAATGACGACTACCGGTCTTGTTAACAATTGCCTAGGACAATTCCGCACACCGATCCATCATTATTCCACACTCGCTATTTATAATATTTAGTAATATATTCTAAATTTATGATAACAGCACCTACTTTTATGTTTTAGCTCTCCAATATCATGCAAAGTTATCCTCTTCATACCCACAACATAGTTTTATTTCTCGTTCTAGTTGGAAGCAAACGTTCGGTGTACGTAGAGCGTATTAGTGGCAGATAGGACTTGAGAGAATATTGATCTTACCTTTAGCTCCTTGTGGGTTCGACACTCCATACTTATCACTTCCACCATTGGGAATTGCTACGATGATTCCCTGCACTTGGTGATTATCAAGCTCTTTTCTGGCGCCGTTGCCGGGGAGCAATAGCGTGGGGTTGATATTCTCATGTGTGCTTGTTTGCTTTCTTCACTAAGTAGATTTTGTTTTTCCTTTTTGTTTCTGTTTAGTTGTGGGTGAAACATACAAAAAAATTTAAATGAATGAAAATATAAAAAAAATTACTTGCCTCTCATGCCTAAAAAGTTTTTTCAATAAGAGAAGTGATTGGAAGGTTATGCATTGGAGAAGTGAGGGTCGACCTTGAACACTTGTGTTCATGCTCATGGAAACAATGTAAAAAAATTCATGTAAGTTTCTATGGAAATAATTATCCCCTTGTATATATCCATTGTATTATAAAAATAATGTGCCAAGCTTTGGTTTTAGAATGATTAGATTGCTTGTTTACTTTGTGCAGTACAAAAACAGAAACTTTGGCTGTAGCGCGTGAATTTAAATTTTTTACTGGAAAGTCAAATGGGTCTTAAACTTTTTTCAAATTACTTCTGTACAAATTTTTTTAGTTTTCATATTTTTTTACAATTTTTTGGAGTTACAGAAGTTTACTAAACTTCCATATTACTACAGACTGTCCTGTTTTTGACAGATTCTGTTTTTCGTGTGTTGTTTGCTTATTTTGATGAATCTATGGGTAGTATCGGGGGGTATGAACCATGGTGAAGTTGGAATTCAGTAGATATAGTTCTAATACGAATTTTTTATAAGTTTGCAACAGTACCTAAAGGTAGTGATTTGCTTTATTATACTAACGGATCTCACAAAGTTTTTGTTAAAGTTTTGTGTGGATGAAGTGTTCGAAGATCGAGGAGCTATCAATATGAGAAGAATAAAGAGAGGCAAGAGTTCAAGATTGGGGATGCCCAAGGCACTCTAAGTAAATATTTCAAGGATACTCAAGCATCTAAGCTTGGGGATGCCCCGGTTGGTATCCCATCTTTCTTCTTCAACAATTATTGGTATACCTCGGTTTTTGTTTTGTTCACATGATTTGTGTCCTTTGTGTTTTTGTTTTTCCTTTAAGAACCATACTAGTATGACATAGCCCTTAATTTATTTATATAATACTTCATGTGCTTCACTTAAATCTTTTAAGTATGATCTTATAGAATTGCTCTTTGTGCTTCACTTAAATCTTTTTGAGTATGGTTTTATAGAATGCTTCGTGTGCTTCACTTATATATTTTGAGCTTGGATATTGGTTAGTCTATATTAATTATAGAATTCTCCATGAACTTCACTTATATATTTTGGAGTATGAATAATACTATAATCTAAAGTGGGGTTGGAAGAGTGTCAACTTTAGGAATTAGTGATCCCACTATTCCAAATGAGAAGAATTTTGCTTATGAGGAGAGTAGTAAAATTTCTATGCTTGTAGATCATGAAAAGAATGCTTTATGTGATGGTTACATTGTTGAACTCATTCATGATTCTACTGAAAATTATTATGAGGGAGGAATACATGTTTGTAGGAGTTGCAATAAAATCAAGTTTCCTCTCTATGTGCTTAAAGTTTTGAAGTTATACTTGTTTTGCCTTCCTATGCTAGTTGATTCTTGTTCCTATAAATTATGTGCTCAAAAAATCCCTAGGCATAGGAAGTGGGTTATATTCAAATGTGCTAGTCATATTCTTCATGATGCTCTCTTTATGTTTCAATTCTTATCTTCTATGTGAGCATCATTGAAATCATCATGCCTAGCTAAAAGGCATTAAAGAAAAGCGCTTGTTGGGAGACAACCCAATATTTAACCTTACTGTTTTGTGTGTTTACATGATTAAACTACTGTAGTAATCATGTTTTATAGCTTTTGTTTCAATAAAGTGCCAAGTAAAACCTTTGGGAAGACTTGGGTGAAAGTTAATGTGATCTTGCTGTAAAAGCAGAAACTTCGCGCTCACGAGATTAGCTGTCATATTTTACAGAAGAGTGATTTTGAGTTGATTCTTTTTGCAGAAGATTAATAGACAAATTCCTCACGTCCACCAATTTATTTCATAATTTTTGGAGTAGCACAAGTATGGTTGCTGTTCAGATCATTACAGACTGTTACGTTTCTGACAGATTCTGTTTTCATTGCATAGTTTGCTTGTTTTCTAGTTTCTATGGCTTATATTTTTCAATATAAATTTTATAAATTATATGGTACAGTAGGCATTGTGTGAGAACAATTATGAACCTTGTCTTTTACAGTACCAAAGTGAATGGTTTACTCTTTATCATACTAACCTATCTCACGAAGTTCCGTTAAGTTTTGTGTGATTGAAGCTTTCAAGCTTTGGGTGAGATATCGATATGGGGAGAATAAGGAGTGGAAAGACCCTAAGAATGGGGATGCCCAAGGCACCCCAAGGTAATATTCAAGCGCCTAAGCTTGGGGATGCCCCGGAAGGCATCCCCTCTTTCGTCTTCAAAACTATCGGTATACCTTGGTCGGAGCTATATTTTTATTCGTCACATGATATGTGTTTAGCTTGGAGCGTATTTTCATTTTACTTGCTGTTTGAATAAAATCATTGGATCTGAAATCTTGAATGAAAAAGAATCCTCCCATGGCTAGTTAATTATTTTACTACTCAGTGTTCTTCACTTATGTCTTTTTGGAGTAGTTTGTCATTTACTCACGTGCTTCACATATATCCTATGAGTAAATGATTGAATGAATTGAATATCATAAATCTGAATTTATATATGTTTCACATGCTTATACCATGGGGAGTAATGACTTCACACATAATAAGTATAAGTGGTAAATTTATTGAAAGTTATCAAACACAGAATTGCTCACTTGAACAATTCATGAAAGAATATTAAAGGAAGAGAGATTTCACATATAAATACACTATCTTGGACATCTTTTGTAATTATGAGCACTCATTAAAATATGACATGCTAAAAGGTTGATGTTGGACAAGGAAGACAACTTAATGGGTTATGTTTTCCTATATCCGAAATGTTATATTGTCTTGGATCATACAACATGTTGAGCTTGCCTTTCCCTCTCATGCTAGCCAAATTCTTTGCACCAAGTAGAAATACTACTTGTGCTTCCAAACATCCCTTAAACCAGTTTTGCCATGAGAGTCCACCATACCTACCTATGGATTGAGTAAGATCCTTCAAGTAAGTTGTCATCGGTGCATGCAATAAAAATTGCTCTCTAAATATGTATGATCTCTTTATACGAAGCGACAGACTGCATAATAAAGGTCTTTATAACAAGCGGCAATATAAAGTGATGTTCTTTTGCATTAAGATTTTGTGCATCCAACCATAAAAGCGCATGACAACCTCTGCTTCCCTCTGCGAAGGGCCTATCTTTTACTTTTATCTTCTACCCTTATACAAGAGTCATGGTGATCATCACCTTTCCTTTTTACACTTTTTCCTTTGGCAAGCACTTTGTGTTGGAGCGATCCGGATATATATATCCACTTGGATGTAGGTTTTCATAAATTATTATTGTTGACATTACCCTTGAGGTAAAAGGTTGGGAGGCGAAACTATAAGCCCCTATCTTTCTCTGTGTCCAATTAAAACTTTGAACCCATAAATATCACATGAGTGTTAGCAATTGTGAAAGATTAAATGATAGTTGAGTATGTGGAGTTTGCTGAATCAAAGCTCTTACATAGACCCTTCCCGAAAATAAGATGAATTGCAATTGTTTGATGACTAAGAGCACGGTTTGTTAGTTTTCAAGAAAGTTTATGATCTATACTTTAACATGTCAATAGCTTGTTACTTGATCATGAAATTTTTGATGAGATGAGCTACTCTTATGACATATAATGATGCTAGAAAAGGTGATTGAAATTATCATTGATCAAACTTGTGACCCTGCTAGCATTCACACTTCATAAGTTATTTCTTTTATCATTTACCTACTCAAGGAAGAGCAGGAATTAAGCTTGGGGATGCTGATACATCTCCAACGTATCTATAATTTATGAAGTATTCATGCTATTATATTATCCATCTTAGATGTTTTATATGCATTTATATGCTACTTTATATGATTTTTGGGACTCAAACAGGTTGGAGCTCCCTTGATGGTGTGGAACACCTTGCATTTGGGCATGCTTAGCCCTGGCATTGTTGTGGACGGCTAGCCATTAGGCAGAGCACCACTCATCCATCATCGCCTCCCAACAGTCCATCCTATCCGCACACCATCTCGGGGGCACCTAAGTTAGGCAAAGAGAAATTTCAGCGCTATGCCTACGAATGAAATCAAGGAAACTAAGTGCAGGGCCTTAAGAATATGTAATTACCTTCATGTACTTCTCCTTACTCAGATACTTTCCGCGGCACTTCTTCTTGGCCCTCCTAATGTTAGTAGAGGCATAGTAGTCTCGAACAGCCTGCACCCTAGCCTCGTGCCGTAAGTTCTGAAGTAGGCGCTTGCACTCGGCTTCGAGAACCCTAGCCGCCTCCGCCTCGTGTTCCTCAGAACACCTGTAGAAGGTCTGCAATCCAACAAGACAACACTAATTAGTACAATCACTAGGTAATGTTGATTCTTAATTCTGTAAAGGAGAAATTACCCAAAACCGCCACCTCACAATGTCGGCCAACGTCTCGCACAACACACCATCGACTCTCTCCTCCGGTGGGGCCGGGGCAGTCACGTACAGGTCCCAGCTCAGTGCTAGCTATGGAACCTGACACTCACCGGGCAACGTTGATACGTCGCCAACGTATCTATAATTTATGAAGTAATCATGCTACTATATTATCCATCTTAGATGTTTTATATGCATTTATATGCTATTTTATAAGATTTTTGGGACTAACCTACTAACCTAGAGCCCAGTGCCAGTTTCGTTTTTTCCTTGTTTTTGAGTTCTACAGAAAAGGAATACCAAACGAAGTCCAATTGACGTGCCAATTTTGACGATTTTTTATGGACCAGAAGAAGCCCACGGAGCATCGGAGATGGACCAGAAGTGTCCCGAGCCGTCCACGAGGGTGGAGGGCGCGTCCTACCCCCTGGGCGCGCCCCCCTATCTCGTGGACAACTTGGAGACCCCCCTGACGTGAAACCAACACCAAAAATTCCTATAAATACAGAAACCCCCATAAAGAAACCTAGATCGGAAGTTCCGCCGCCGCAAGCCTCTGTAGCCACGAGAAATCAATCTAGGCCCTCTCTGGCACCCTGCCGGAGGGGGCCATTATCACCGGAGACCATGAAGGAGGATCTCGGAGGGGCCATCATTGCCATGAAGGCCAAGGACCAGAGGGAGAACCTCCCCCATCTAGGGGGGGCCATGGAGGAGGAAGCACAAGGGGGAGAATCTCTCCTCCTCTCTCTCGGTGGCGCCAGAGAGCCATCGGGAGGGGAATCATCGCCGCGGTGATCGTCTTCATCATTATCACCATCATCATCACCATCCTCATCTCTTTTACGCGGTCCACTCTCCCGCACCCCGCTTTAATCCCTACTTGAACATGGTGCTTTATGCCACATATTATGATCCAATGATGTGTTGCCATCCTATGATGTTTTGAGTAGATATCCTTTGTCTTTGGGTTGATTGATGATCTAGATTGGTATGAGTTGTATGTTTTATTTTGGTGCTGTCCTATTGTGCCCTCCGTGTCGCGCAAGCGTGAGCGATTCCCGCTGTAGGGTGTTGCAATACATTCATGATTCGCTCATAGTGGGTTGCTTGAGTGACAGAAGCATAAACCCGAGTAAGGGGGTTGTTGCGTATGGGATAAAGGGGACTTGATGCTTTAATGCTATAGTTGGGTTTTAACTTAATGATCTTTAGTAGTTGCGGATGCTTGCTAGAGTTCCAATCATAAGTGCATATGATCCAAGAAGAGAAAGTATGTTAGCTTATGCCTCTCCCTCATATGAAATTGCAATGACGACTACCGGTCTTGTTAAAAATTTCCTAGGACAATTCCGCACATCGATCCATCATTATTCCACACTCGCTATTTATAATATTTAGTAATATATTCTAACTTGATGATAACAGCACCTAATTTTATGTTTTAGCTCTCCGATATCATGCAAAGTTATCCTCTTCATACCCACAACGTAGTTTTATTTCTCATTTCTAGTTGGAAGCAAATGTTCGGTGTACGTAGAGTCGTATCAGTGGCAGATAGGACTTGAGAGAATATTGATCTTACCTTTAGCTCCTTGTGGGTTCGACACTCCATACTTATCACTTCCACCATTGGGAATTGCTATGATGATTCCCTGCACTTGGGGATTATCAAACGTGACCCACCCCGGTAAGTGGTGCCAGCAAAGCACACCAAGGACCTGGTTGGGATTGCGGACACCATCGGCGTGTATCCAACCCCTGCAGTATGACAAGGCCAACACATTAGATATTAATTTGAAGACACATGAAGGACAAAGATTAAAAAACAGTAAATGCTCTTACTTCTCCTCGTTAGGCTCAATCAACCACCTCTGATCGCGGGTCGCTGGCACGGCCGGGAGCTTCGTACCACCACGCTGGTAGACCTTCTTGCCCCCCTCAACCAGCTCGCCCTCGCTATAACTATCGTCAGACCAGGTGTCCTCACCATCAGCATGGCCACTATTCTCCGGAGTCATGCGGGGCGAAGACTCTGGGCCCCGAGTCTCGTGGGATGAAGGCTCGGCGACCCGAGGCTCGTGGACCAGAGTCTCGTGGGACAAAGACTCTGGGGCCCGAGTCTCATGGGATGAAGGCTCGGCGACCCGAGGCTCGTCGGCCCGAGGCTCGTGGACCGGAGTCCGAGACGGGTCCAAGTCTAACGGGTCCACCTGAGATGGAGCACTCCGGTGGTCCGGAGACTCAGCTGGGGGTGGCGGCGAGGAAGGCGCAATAGCCTTCCCACCTCTCCCGCCGCCACGTCCACCTCTAGCTGCACCCCTCTCCGTCTTCCCCTGACCTCTCCTGGCCGAAGAAGAAGCTCCCGCCGGTATCGTCATGCTGTCTACCAGCGCTCTCCAAAGGTGTTGGGGCGGAATATAGGCACCCCTCCCAGCACGCGCCGAGGAAGGAGGCTCGGTGCGCTCTCGACCCGCGCCCACCGTCTGTCAACACCTGCGATGACAAAGAGTAAACGAAATTAGTACAACATAAACATAATAAAATATTTAACTGTGTACCATCATCATGAACATAATAAAAAATTGAATACCTAATAACATGAACTAATTAATAATATATATGTACATAATAATAATACATGTGTCGGGGGTCGGGGTGTCGGGGGTGTCGTGTCGGGGTGCTGTGTCGGGGTCGGGGGTGCCGTGTCGGGGTCGGGGTGCTGTGTCGGGGTCGCGCTGTCGGGGTGTCGAGGCGGGATCGGGGTGTCGTGCCGGGGTGTCGAGGCGGGGTCGGGGTGTCGTGTCGGAGTGTCGAGGCGGGGTCGAGGTATCGTGTCGGGGGGTCGGGGTGTCGTGTTGGGGGTCGGGGTGTCGATGGTGTCGTGTCGGGGTGTCGAGGCGGTCTTGGGTTGTTGTGTCGGGGGTCGGGGGTGTCTTGTCGGGGTGTTGTGTCGGGGTCGGGGGGTGCCTGACTGCTAGCTGCTGGAGTAGCACCATGTGTGATCAGGGCTGATAGGAGGAGTGGGAATCATTGGTACACCATTCGCATCATTGATTGGCTCTTCATCTCCCTGTGGCATGTTGTTCTCATGGAAATCAGCATCTTCCCGAATGCCACCAAAAGGTGCAAACTGATGGTTTCTCCACTTGATGCTCTGAAGAAACTGGAAGGACAAACAGTGATTCCTGCTAGATGCCCGATGATGGAAGTTATGATGAATTTGGCAATATAAAAAAATGTCTATTCACAGACTGTACTGAAGAAACACCTCCTCCATTCGTCAGCAACTGCACCACCACTGAACTTTTTGACCAACCTGATGTTATGAAATCTGCTTATGTAACCCAGTCCAATCTCATTCAACCTCTAGAAGCAGTTCCTACTATCCCATTACATACTGATGTAGCTCCAATTGGCAAGCGAAAGAAAGCTCAAGTCCCACTTGACATTCAAGATGTTAGAAGAAGTAGAAGACTTGGTGGTGTGAGTGTTGGGTTTAAGAACAAAGAGGCAGCCACAAATGCCTTAAGCAAGAAGAATGGGCCAGCTATCAAGAGGAACTTAGCTTCTGCATTTGATCATGAAGTTCTTAATGCTGATGCCCCTCCCCCACCTGAGCTTCCAGTCAAGATCATCCAAACCATTACCACAACACTCTATCAAGTGCCTCCTAGTGAGTTTACTGAAGACAAGCTGAACTCCACTGTTTTTTAATGAATAAATTCTCCTCATGTGGTGTGGCATTGTGTAATAATTTTATGGCCATTCATAGCCTCTTTGTTTTCTTCTTCTCCCCCCTCCTCTTCTTCTTATTCTTCTTCTTTTCTTCTCCTAATAATTTTTTTCAAGAACTAACCTAACTAACCTAGTCTAAAGATAACTAACCTAACTAACATAGAAAATCAAACTAACCTAGAAAATCAAACTAACCTAACTAACAGTACTAACTAACCAAATTACTAGCAGTAGAGAAAAAGAAACTAACAGTACTAACTAACCTAATTACTAGCAGTAGAAAAAAAGAAAAAAATAGGGGGCAGCTCACTAGAGTGGGTCGGCGGGGTGTCGGGGCGGCTAGGGTGGCAGGACGGCGGGGCGCCTGGTTGTCGAGGCGGCGGCGCGCCGGGCCGGCGGGGGCGGCGGGGCGGCGAGGGCATCGGGGCGGCGGCAGGGACGTCGGGGCACCTGGTTGTTGGGGCGGCGAGGGCGTCGGGGCGGTGGAGTGAGAGACAGCAGGGTGGCGACAGCGGGGCGGTGAGGGCGTCGGGGCGGTGGTTGCAGGGGCTGTGGGGGCGCAGCAGACCGCGGGGTGGCGGGTGGTGGACCGGCGCGGCGGGGCAGCAGGGGGGTCAGGGGCGGCCGGGCGGTGGGGGTCGGGAGCGGTAGTGGCGGTTGGGGTCAGGGTCGGCACGGCGGAGTGAGAGAGAGATGAAGAGTGGTAGGTGGGGTGGGCCGTACGTAGCCGTTAGCTGCCGTTCTCTTAAGAATCTTTGTCGTCCGCTAGCATACGACAAAGAATCTTTGCCATCCGCTAGCAGACGGCAAAGAAAGTGGCCGTTAGGTGGTACTCGTTAGTGGGCCACCCTCCCTCTTTGCCATCTTCTAGCAAACGGCAAAGCTTATATGTCATCCGCTAGCGGACGTCAAAGAGCTGGCTGGCGGCAAACATGATCTTTGCCGTCAGCTCTTTTTTTGCCGTCAGTTTTCTGTAAGCTGATGGCAAACATCTTCTTTGCCGTCAGCTGGCTGACGGCAAAGAGCTGGCTGACGGCAAAGATCTTGATTCCATTAGTGTAACATGAATGAAGGAGACGATATTTACCTAGGTTCGGGCCCTCTTGATGGAGGTAAAACCCTATGCACTGCTCTTGTTTATATTGATCAAGATGTATCGAGTAGATAGTTGATCCACCTCGAGATCGTAATGTGTGGTCTAACTCTAGGGCTAGGTGAATGATTTTGCGTTGATGTCCCCTCTACGGGCTAAACCATATTGCTTATATACACACCAGGGAGCGTATCTAGGGTTAAAATGTCAGGACCCGATCCTAGGTCACACCGATCTAGCATGTAACACATCATATCACTTTGCGGCCTCACGCACGGTATTCCCACGGGTGCCACCTTACCTGGCCCGGGACCGTTTGTGCCTTTTGGCTCACGTATATGATAGTGCCGCTAGCATCCATATGACAAAGAACCCAGGCCGACATGTCTAGTCGTAAACCCAAGGTGGCACTAACTTACAGGGACAGGCATACATGACCCAGCAACGAACGTGTTGGTCATCAACGTATGAACCCAAGTCGTAGCAAGCTACAAGGACTTAAAGGAACAACGCGTGACATTTTCCTTAAGGGACAGACACGGGAACGAACAAGGACACATGCCGGCTAGCCTAAGTGTTCCAAAGCAGTAGCAAGCTACCATGGCTCAGTGGAAGCACTAGGAGACATTTCCCGGAAAGACGGGCTACTAAGAATAAACAACTAGGTTGCCGGATCCCACACATACCAAGCATTTCATTAACATACACACAATATGCTCGATATGTGCAAATACAACATGGCATCACAACAAAACTCTACGGCTCAAAGTATTTATTCATTAGGCTCCGAGGAGCCAGATATTACAAACATGGCTCTGATGACCCAGCATTCAAGTCATACAAGCAATAAGCACATGCAGAAGCTTAACTTGTCTGAGTACAGACAACTACAAATGAAAAAGGCTGAGAAGCCTGACTATCTACAAGACCCTGCCGAGGGCACAAGATCGTAGCTGAGGTAACAAGCTAAACGTCGAAGTCCATGCGGAACTACAAGTGAGACTGAAGTCTCTCTGCAAAAACATAAATTAAACAAACGTGAGTACAAATGTACCAAACAAGACTTACATCAGAACTAGCTACATATGCATCCGTATCAACAAAGGGGTGATGGAGTTTAACTACAACAAGCCATCTTTGACTCAGTGGCTATCCTGAACTACGTCTGCAAGTAACTCTTTTGAGGTGGCGCACACGAGTCCACATATTCACCAATCAATACACCACTATGGATCCGCTCACATCTCCCTACGAAAACGCCATCCATAGCACTCACGCTTATCTTGCGCATTTTAGAGTATCCACTTTCACTTGTCTATGAACTGCATAAGCAACCAAGTAGTCCATTACCGCGGACGCAGCTATTCGAATAGTTTGATAACCCTGCAATGGTGTACTTCTTCACACACGCTCTCACCACTTACCGCTGTTTACATGACATCTACTCGGCAACCTTCAAGCAGAAGCCCAGCGAGGGTGTCCAGGTTTATCGCCTATTCAGGTTCCATCCGCAGGGAGTCCGGCCGAGGTTTCCACTACGGCCCCGAATGATGTGTGCAGGGTTCCCGGGTCACCAAACGGGCGACTCAGTACACTGGGCCACGCGCCAACTGCATCACAGCCCACCCCTCGGGTCAGCGCTGCGCACGGCCTCCAGCATACTACAAACATCATAAACTACTTGCAACTCCTGGACAGAGGACAGGGGCGGTTAATAAGTCAAGAGAGTCAATTAAGGATCCCAATGTGTGGTAGTAGCTGATCTTAAATCACACATTCAGATCTCAGTTCCTGAGGACGGTTCAATGAAACAACCCACCATGTACTCCTACATGGCCTCTCATCGACACCTTTACCAAATCGTGTTCACACACTTAGTTCTCAACAGTAGGACATGTTCACACACCTCCAATTAATCCCCGATGAATCGGACCAGACTCAACTCTAAGCAGTAGCAGGCATGACAAACAAGCATGAATGAGTAGGCACATCAGGGCTCAAACAACTCCTACTCATGCTAGTGGGTTTCATCTATTTACTGTGGCAATGACAGGTCATGCAGAGGAAAGGGGTTCAATTACCGCATCATTTAACAGATGAATCGTTGTTTTCCTAATGCAGTAAAAGAGAGCACGAGCGAGAGAGTGGGATTGTATCGGAATGAACAAGGGGGGTTTTGCTTGCCTGGCACTTCAGAAGATAGTATAGTTCTTCGTCGGTTTCATCGATCTCATCTCGGAACCACATCTACTGAGAGGGGACAAATACCGGCAACAGAGAAGGAACACAATCAATGCAATGCAACAATATGATGCATGATCATGACATGGAAATATGATGTGGCTTGAGCTAATGCAACTAGCAACAATTTAAATGAAGTTGATTTGAATCCAAGATTCAAATTCAAACTCCATATGTGGATATGCAAATGCCATTTATTTGATTTGTCCTAAACAGAAGCCATAAGTTGTTCTAACATGCATGGAAATGGTACATATGGGTAGATTGGATTTTTCTGATCATTTTTCATATATAAATCTTTTCAATATGAGCAATAGATTATTTTCTATGAATTTTAGAAGTTTTGGTCATTTTCTGAAATAAACAAATCATTTCTGATTTACTTAAAATCCTAGAAAATATTTACTGCGTCAGCATGACGTCTGTGTGACGCCAGCAGGTCAATGGGTCGGTCCAGGTCAAATCTGACCAGTGGGACCCATAGTTCAGTGACTAAGCTAATTAACATAGTTAATTAGCCTTAAGTTAAACCTAACTAAAATGTCGGTGGGGCCGGGGCCCACATGTCAGTGTCTTGGTGGGTTAACTAAAATTAGTTTAGCAACTAAACTAATTTGGCATGGCCCTGGGCCCACCTGTCATTGACCCAAGGGGGGCATTAGCACTAATTGAACGGCGTTCTCGCCGGAGTTAGGCCGCCGGCGAGGTGCCGCGGCGGCAGGGTGCTTCGAAAAAGCTCCACAGGGCACCATTCGATGCGCGGTTTGCTCCTACGTGTTCCTGGGAGCGAGGCGCATCGGCTGGTCGTGGTGGTCTGAGCTGCGGTGGCCGTATCTCGCCGAAAGAAGCTCACGGCGGTGGCCGGAGTTCGGACCTCGGCGAAGATGGCATTGTGGAGAGCGAGCGAGCAAAGTGAAGTGCTGGGCAGGCTCCCGGGGTCACCAGGAGCTCGGTGTGGTGCACGGGCGCGACCCATTCGAGCTTGGGCCATGGCGACGACAAGGGCGGGCAGCGGTGAGCTTCGGTCACGGAGGGGAAAGATGCTACGGAATGGGGGCGAGCAAAAGGAGAGAGGGGAAATGCAATGGAGCTCACAGCAAGGACGATGAGGTGGTCAGCGAGCTCGGGGGCGTCCTCGTTGCTGCGAATCGAACAGCGGCGATCGCCAGCCGTGGCGATGAAGACTGTGGTGATGGCGTGGCATCGAGGCACCTGGCGTCGAGTACGTTGGCATAGAGCTTCACGGATCCGAGACGGACCTCGTGGGCTATCTGGCTGGGCGTGGGGATGCTGGTGGCCGCGGTGGCAGCGGACGGCAGCGACGATCATGCTCGGTGGCAGCACGCAAGAGAAACAGAGGAGGGGAGAGCGCGAGAGAGAGTGAGAGGGGTCCGGGTGGGTGCGTGTCGACGTCCAGGGCATCGAGGCACAGGCAGGCTGCCTGGAGGTGGCCGGGCGCGTGGCCGCGCGCGTCGGGCGCGTGCCCTGTCCTCCTGAAGCGAGGAAGGGGATGACTGGCAGGGGCCAGGTGGGCTGGGCCAGCACAGGTGAGGCCCAGGTGAGCATCCCGCTCTCTCTCTCTCTCTCTCTCTGTTTTTAATTGTTTCTGTTTTCTATTTTCTTTCTTTGTTTTAGATTTAGTAAGAATACTAAACCTTGTTGTAAAATCCTAGAAATAATTTTGTCACTATTTGAATTATTTCCAATAGCCCTCATTTAGTTTCGGAATTATTTGAGCATTTAAAAATAGTTATAGCATTTAAATGCCCAAATTCAAATACTTTATGATTTAATTGAAAAATCCAAGATGACCTAGAAAATGTAAACCATTTTTGGCAGAGGTTTGCATCCAACCCAAAAATGATGAACTTTTGTGAAGGGCATTTTGGGTTCATTGAAACAATTTTCAGTTGAACCTGGTATTTTCAGGGGGGTGCTGGGGTGTGCAGATCCCCATTTCAAGTTAAATTTAAACATGATGCATGGATGCTGATGCAACTAATTACAAACAATTCTGGGGCTGTGACAACTCACCCCCACTAAACAAAACTCTCGCCCCGAGATTCAGGACGTGAGGTAAGAAGACAGAGGGGACACAAAGCTAGCACAATCTTCACGATCCAGGTTGCACTTCATCAGAACGTTGATTCGATCATCATCTTTGTCTTGGCGTTTGGCTCTGAGAACTCCATCCAACATGACAACGAGAGGAAAGGGAAACTCTAGAAGAATCGATCTTCTCAAATACCGAGCAACTCGGGATCAACTAATGGAGTGAGACATTGAAACATCTCTTGAGATGACACCCAAAACACACATCAAGAGGGGTGGAAGGAAACAGATGGCGATGGCTCAATTTGGTAGGGAACAATTCCATGCTCGGTCACGACGTAGCGAGGAGTTAACTGCCATGATTCCATAACAGGGCTCCTTAGGAAAGGTGACTCGTAGAATTCTTCTCTTAAGCGGCAAAAATAATTACTTTTGATTCAAATATCATTGAAGCTCTCAATACCAGCCTGAGGAAATTCACCAACAATCGTTTGGCGGAGTTCGAAGGAATGGCATACCCGGTCTAGAATGGATGATGTGGACTACCTTGTTGAAGACAACGCAATGGATGATTTTTTCTTATCATCAGAAATGGATGGGACCCATGGTAAGTCCACTTTTGAAGATGATCCTGGACAGTAATTGCTGAGAAGGGCAGCCCATGCAAAATTGGCACAATGGGGGTGCGAGCTGGGAACAAAATGCAAATGTTGGGAACGTTCCAACCATCATATCTGCCTGAGATTCAGATCTGGTTGGGACCGGGATATTTCAGACAACATGTCTGGAAAAGAAGTTTGTAACACAAACCGACGAGATGACGTTGCGAGATTCTTGGGAAATGAACTACGATAGCAAGCTCCAAAACATGAGCTGGTTCTGCTACATACATGTGAACACGTTGTCCCAGACAAGCATGACCACATAGTAATCTTACAACGAAACGCTACCGAGTTCAGGTGAGGAACCATCATCGAGGATATCGAAGTCCTTACATAAGTCTGGATTAGCTCTTAGGAAGGAACTTCTTCTCCTTGAACAAATCAATCAGTGGCTTGGTGTGCTAGGAAATACATATGGAATGGAGGTAGCGAGCCTATCAGACCATAGAATACTTCGCACATGCATGACTGACTTGGGACGATTCCAAAGGAAGCAAAACAACTTTCTCAAATCCATGGCGACAACTTGCATCTGATGCACATGAATTAGAGGAAGTCACTTGTTTCGTTCAAACATATGCTTCATGAACGGGACATGAAGAAAATGCTTACACAAGTTTCCAATACTAGCTTAATGTTCAACATGAATCATGGAGGAGATAAAATGCTGCTGATGGCTCAGCAACATGTCATCAGGATTTCCATGTAAACGGAATTCCACAACTATGTGAACAAGGCGATAGCATTGGTCAGACCAAAAGATATAATGGTGTATGCTCGAGGAAACAACCACGAGTAAGACAACATTACGAACATCATTGGTTCTAATTTGATTTGACGATAGCCCATACTCAAATCGAGGATTGGATAAGACAATAACGCCGACAACTGATCACGAGGGTCAATCGATGAATATATCATCTTTCTTCAACACACGCACACAAGGATATCCCTTTGGAATGAACTAAGTCAGATAAAGCTTTGGAATATATCATCTTTCTTCCAACTCTCCGAGTTATTGTTTAGCTTATCCAACTAGTTCAGGAGTATCCAACACAGATTCTTGGAGAATGGCTGGTTTAGAGGAAAACCAACATGATCACGAGCTCAACATAGCGGCCAGGGAACAACCTGGTAATACTTCCAAGAAGATATTCAGAAAATCACGAACCACCGATATGTTACTAAGCTCAAGAGCAATCTTGCTTTTCAGGGCAAGACGATATGATCGAAAGAGCAAGGAATTAACATAATCCAAACTCATTGTTCGAAGAGTGCACCAGCAAAATGGATTAGGTAGCACAATCTATCTTAGAATGATGATTCAATAACCAACATGCTAAGAATGAAATTATTGTCCTTTAACTACTAAGTAACACAGTTGCTAGGAGTATTGATTTCACACATCATAGTTCACTTGTCAGCATTCCGGTTGCAACATCACGGGACCGAGGAATGAATAATGATGGCGAGAAGTATCACTGCAACAAGAATTCACAAGAGTTGGTGCAATTCTCATGACATTCCTGACATGAAGAGGGCAACACTCCAAGGTAGAACAGAACAAAAGCTGCATTAGCATTTTGATCTGCGGAGTACGACTACTCTGACTCAATCCTGGATATGGATGAGGTGTTGGAGTTTGTTTCTCCTAGTCATTCCGGAATAGAATGGCTTGACGGACCTCAAGAGTAAAAGGCAACGACGAACATGAATGCACACCTACTCCTGACTATTAGTTGATAGACAGAGGTCAGAAAACAACTAAAGAGGGACACTCAAAGGAACGTATGATTTTCTGAGTTGTGGATGCATAGATTAGTATGTTGAACCAAGTTCAACAGGTTTCTTCCGGATAATCCATGCGGAGAGGTAGAATTGGCAGAGTCACAATATAGAATGGAGAACTCATCAAGAGCACTCTAGTTGTGATCTTTTGGTTCAAAAGAACTTCTGCCATATTGGTTCATGGTATTGAAAGAACGATATACCACGAACCTCGAGGACTATCACAAAGGTTACTAGTATCCTAAAGGAACGAGCAAGACTATCAACAGGAAGTAGTAGAGTGAATATTGGGTTCAAGGACCCGGAAAATAGAATACCTACTAACTAAATAACATCACGAGATGCTTTCGAGAATGATGGCCAGAATCATCACACTAGGAATACAAAACATGGCTAGATTACTAGGTGATTCTCTAAGACACGTAGGGCCATAATAATAGCTACAACATATATGTCGAGGCAATGGAGTACTTCAACTCAGCAATTGGTGTGGTTAATCTGGCCTAAAAGGACATCGGGGACAGGAGGAAAAGATTTGCAAATGCATCAGATTATTTAGAAACCTGGGATGACTCGGACAACATAATGGTTGTAAATACTCAAAAAGATTTGAGAAATCCTGCAAAATGGTGGCATAACCACTTAACATCACAATATCAAGGTTCTGAGATCAACTGTCAACACACAGGAGTAGTAGGAACTGAACTGGGGCTTGAAACCATCAATCATATAAGTCTACGGATTAGTAACACGTGATCCTGATAGAAAGATGAGAAGCCTAGTTCTTAATCCCCGTACAAAAGAAGAGGTTGACTCAGATCAGAAGGGCATAAGGTAAAGGAGTAAAAAGAGCCTTACGTTCCCTTCCATAATCAATTCCCTTATATAACTAAAGCATTTCTAGACTCAACTTCAACCAGTTTAGCTCGGTAATCCTACAGGCAGTCAGGCTCTGATACCAAAGCTGTCAGGACCCCGACCCTAGGTCACACCAATCTAGCATGTAACACATCATATCACTTTGCGGACTCATGCACGGTATTCCCACAGGTGCCACCTTACCTGGCTCGGGACCGTTTGTGCCTTTTGGCTCACGTATATGATAGTACCGCTAGCATCCATATGACAAAGAACCCGGGCCAACATGTCTAGTCGTAAACCCAAGGTGGCACTAACTTACAGAGACAGGCATACATGACCAAGCAACGAATGTGTCGATCATCAACGTATGAACCCAAGTCGTAGCAAGCTACAAGGACTTAAAGGAACAACGCGTGACATTTCCCCGAAGGGACAGACACAGGAACGAAGAAGGACACATGCCGGCCAGCCTAAGTGTGCCGGAGCAGTAGCAAGCAACCATGGCTCAGTGGAAGCACTAGGAGACATTTCCCGGTAAGAGAGGCTACCAAGAATAAACAACTAGGTTGCCGGATCCCACACATACCAAGCATTTCATTAACATACTGATACGTCTCCAACGTAACTATAATTTTTTATTGTTCCATGCTATATTATATTCTGTTTTTGATGTTTAATGGGCTTTATCATACACTTTTATATTATTTTTGGGACTAACCTATTAACCAGAGGCCCAGCCCAGATTGCTATTTTTTTACCTATTTCAGTGTTTCTAAGGAAAAGGATATCAAACGGAGTCCAAACGGAATGAAACCTTCGGGAACGTGATTTTCGGAACAAACGTGATCCAGAGGACTTGGAGTCTACGTAAAGCAATCGACGAGGAAGGCACGAGGTAGGGGGAGCGCCTACCCCCCTGGGCGCGCCCTCCACCCTCGTGGGCCCCTTGTTGCTCCACCGACGTACTTCTTCCTCCTATATATACCCATACACCCTGGAAACACCAGAGACGGAGGCGAAACCCTATTTCCACCGCCGCAACCTTCTGTACCCATGAGATCCCATCTTGGGGCCTTTTCCGGCGCTCCGCCGGAGGGGGCATCGATCATGGAGGGCTTCTACATCAACACCATAGCCTCTCCGATGATGTGTGAGTAGTTTACTTCAGACCTTCGGGTCCATAGTTATTAGCTAGATGGCTTCTTCTCTCTCTTTGGATCTCAATACAAAGTTCTCCTCGATCTTCTTGCAGATCTATTCGATGTAATCTTCTTTGCGGTGTGTTTGTCGAGATCCGATGAATTGTGGGTTTATGATCAAGCTTATCTATGAACAATATTTGAATCTTCTCTGAATTCTTTTATGTATGATTGGTTATATTTGCAAGTCTCTTCGAATTATCAGTTTGGTTTGGCCTACTAGATTGATCTTTCTTGCAATAGGAGAAGTGCTTAGCTTTGGGTTCAATCTTGCGGTGCTCGATCCCAGTGACAGAAGGGGAAACGACATGTATTGTATTGTTGCCATCGAGGATAAAAAGATGGGGTTTATATCATATTGCATGAGTTTATCCCTCTACATCATGTCATCTTACTTAATGCGTTACTCTGTTCTTCATGAACTTAATACTCTAGATGCAGGCAGTTGTCGGTCGATGTGTGGAGTAATAGTAGTAGATGCAGGCAGGAGTCGGTCTACTTGTCGCGGACGTGATGCCTATATACATGATCATACCTAGATATTCTCATAACTATGCTCAATTCTATCAATTGCTCGACAGTGATTTGTTCACCCGCCGTAATACTTATGCTATCTTGAGAGAAGCCACTAGTGAAACCTATGGCCCTCGGGTCTATTTTCCATCATATTAATCTCCTTTCAACAAGCTATTTCTATTGCCGTTTATTTTACTTTGCATCTTTATCATAAAAATACCAAAAATATTATCTTATCATCTCTATCAGATCTCACTCTCGTAAGTGACCGTGAAGCGATTGACAACCCCTTTATCGTGTTGGTTGCGAGGTTCTTGTTTGTTTGTGTAGGTGCGTGGGACTCGCGCGTGGTCTCCTACTGGATTGATACCTTGGTTCTCAAAAACTGAGGGAAATACTTACGCTACTTTATTGCATCACCCTTTCCTCTTCAAGGGAAAACCAACGCAGTGCTCAAGAGGTAGCACAGACACACAATATGCTCGATATGTGCAAATACAACATGGCATCACAACAAAACTCTACGAATTAAAGTATTTATTCATTAGGCTTCGAGGAGCCAGATATTACAAACATGGGTCTGATGACCCAGCATTCAAGTCATCCAAGCAATAAGCACATGCGGAAGCTTAACTTGTCTGAGTACAGACAACTACAAATGAAAAAGGCTGAGAAGCCTGACAATCTACAAGACCCAGCCGAGGGCACAAGATCGTAGCTGAGGTAACAAGCTAAACGTCGAAGTCCATGCGGAACTACTAGTGAGACTGAAGTCTCTCTGCAAAAACATAAATTAACCAAACGTGAGTACAAATGTACCCAACAAGACTTACATCAGAACTAGCTACATATGCATCATTATCAACAAAGGGGTGGTGGAGTTTAACTGCAGCAAGCCAGCTTTGACTCAGTGGCTATCCTGAACTACGTCTGCAAGTAACTCTTTTGAGGTGGCGCACACGAGTCCACATATTCACCAATCAATACACCACTATGGTGAAGGAAATATGCCCTAGAGGCAATAATAAAGTTATTATTTAATTCCTTATATCATGATAAATGTTTATTATTCATGCGAGAATTGTATTAACTGGAAACTTGATACATGTGTGAATACATAGACAAACAGAGTGTCACTAGTATGCCTCTACTTGACTAGCTCGTTGATCAAAGATGGTTATGTTTCCTAGCCATAGACATGAGTTGTCATTTGATTAACGGGATCACATCATTAGGAGAATGATGTGATTGACTTGACCCATTTCGTTAGCTTAGCACTAGATCGTTTAGTATGTTGCTATTGCTTTCTTCATGACTTATACATGTTCCTATGACTATGAGATTATGCAACTCCCGTTTACCGGAGGAACACTTTGTGTGCTACCAAACGTCACAACATAACTGGGTGATTATAAAGGTGCTCTACAGGTGCTTCCAAAGGTACTTGTTGGGTTGGCGTATTTTGAGATTAGGATTTGTCACTCCGATTGTCGGAGAGGTATCTCCGGGCCCACTCAGTAATGCACATCACTATAAGCCTTGCAAGCATTGTAACTAATGAGTTAGTTGCGGGATGATGTATTACGGAACGAGTAAAGAGACTTGCCGGTAACGATATTGAACTAGGTATTAAGATACCGACGATCGAATCTCGGGCAAGTAACATACCGATGACAAAGGGAACAACGTATGTTGTTATGCGGTTTGACCGATAAAGATCTTCGTAGAATATGTGGGAGCCAATATGAGCATCCAGGTTCCGCTATTGGTTATTGACCGGAGACGTGTCTCGGTCATGTCTACATAGTTCTCGAACCCGTAGGGTCCGCACGCTTAAACTTAGATGACCGTTATATTATGAGTTTATGTGTTTTGATGTACCGAAGGAGTTCGGAGTCCCGGATGAGATCAGGGACTTGACGAGGAGTCTCGAAATGGTCGAGACGTAAAAATTGATATATTGGACGACTATATTCGGACATCAGAAAGGTTCCGAGTGATTCGGATATTTTTCGGAGTACCGGAGAGTTACGGGAATTCGTATTGGGCCTTAATGGGCCATACGGGAAAGGAGAGAAAGGCCCCAAAGGGTGGCCGCACCCCTCCCCATGGACTAGTCCGAATTGGACTAGGGAGGGGGGGCGCCCCCTTCCTTCTTTCTCCTTCTCCCTTCCCTTTTCCTACTCCAACAAGGAAAGGAGGAGTCCTACTCCCGGTGGGAGTAGGACTCCCCCCTTGGCGCGCCCTCCTCCTAGGCCGGCCGCCTCCCCCTTGCTCCTTTATATACGGGGGCAGGGGGCACCCCATAGACACAACAATTGATCATTGATCTCTTAGCCGTGTGCGGTGCCCCCCTCCACCATATTACACCTCGATAAGATCGTAGCGGTGCTTAGGCGAAGCCGTGCGTCGGTAGAACATCATCATCGTCACCACGCCGTCGTGCTGACGAAACTCTCCCTCAACACTCGGCTAGATCGGAGTTCGAGGGACGTCATCGAGCTGAACGTGTGCTAAACTCGGTGGTGCCGTGCGTTTGGTACTTGATCGGTCGAATCGTGAAGACGTATGACTACATCAACCGCGTTGTGTTAATGCTTTCGCTTTCGGTCTACGAGGGTACGTGGACAACACTCTCCCCTCTCGTTGCTATGCATCACCATGATCTTGCGTGTGCGTAGGAATTTTTTTGAAATTACTACGTTCCCCAACAGTGGCATCCGAGCCTGGTTTTATGCGTTGATGTTATATGCACGAGTAGAACACAAGTGAGTTGTGGGCGATATAAGTCATACTGCTTACCAGCATGTCATACTTTGGTTCGGCGGTATTCTGAGATGAAGCGGCCCGGACCGACATTACACGTACGCTTACGCGAGACTGGTTTCACCGTTGCGAGAACTCGTTGCTTAAAGGTGACTGGCGGGTGTCTGTCTCTCTCACTTTAGTTGAACCGAGTGTGGCTACGCCCGGTCCTTGCGAAGGTTAAAACAGCACCAACTTGACAAACTATCGTTGTGGTTTTGATGCGTAGGTAAGAACGGTTCTTGCTAAGCAAGTAGCAGCCACGTAAAACTTGGAACAACAAAGTAGAGGACGTCTAACTTGTTTTTGCAGGGCATGTTGTGATGTGATATGGTCAAGACATGATGCTGAATTTTATTGTATGAGATGATCATGTTTTGTAACCGAGTTATCGGCAACTGGCAGGAGCCATATGGTTGTCGCTTTATTGTATGCAATGCAATCGCCATGTAATTGTTTTACTTTATCACTAAGCGGTAGCGATAGTCGTAGAAGCAATAGTTGGCGAGACGACAACAATGCTACGATGGAGATCAAGGTGTCGCGCCGGTGACGATGGTGATCATGACGGTGCTTCGGAGATGGAGATCACAAGCACAAGATGATGATGGTAATATCATATCACTTATATTTGATTGCATGTGACACTACAGGAAACAGCTATTTTGCCGTCTGCCACGGCGGACGGCAAAGGCTCGAACGGCGGACGGCAAAGGCCTTTGCCGTCAGCCGCGGATGGCAAAAGGCTCCGGCAAAGTAGGCTACGGTAAACAGGTCCTTTGCCGTCTGCTTTTTATGGCGGACGGCAAAGAGTCCTTTGCCTACAGCGGCGGACGGCAAAGAGGAGGGACGGCAAAAATACTGGACGTCCGCCAGTGTTAGTCCGTTAGGCGGCTAACGGCGGCCTTTGCCGTCCGCCAGCGGACGGCAAATTTGAGCGCCTCTTTGCCGTCCGCCTGTTGACGTCAGCAATGCGTCAGCGCCCGCGGGCGGTCAAGCGGTGGCGTGCACAGGCGGGCGTCGGGCGGTGGCGTGTGAATCGGCGCCGGCGCAGTGAGATGTCCCGTCAGCGGCGGCTGTCCGCCCGCGCACGCCGACGCCTGGCCTCCTGCGCCCTTGACAGCTCGGCATTAATCGCCGGCGCCCATTCGCACGCCGCCGCCTGGCCTTCTGCGCCCTTGACCGCTCGGCTGGCCCGGCATTAATCGCCGGCGCCGATTCGCACGCCGCCGCCTGGCCTTCTGTGCCGGCTGGCCCGGCATTGATCACCGGCACCCACCCCGCCCACCACGCCTATAAAAAGCGCCTCGCCCCGCCGTGGCTCTCACACCGCCCCTCGCCTTCGCTCTCCTTCTCCCCCTGCCGCCGGCATCGCCCCTCTTGCGCCCTACCTCTCCCTCTCGCCGGCGATGGCCCGCTCCACCTTGACCGAGGAGGCGGAGGAGCTCGCCCACTTCGTCATCCCCGCCGCTCCCGACGTGCGCCTCCCGGCGAGGTGGCGCCTGAGCGTCGACGGCGTGCCGGTGGCGCCGGTGCCCGAGGTCGGCACCCACCTCTTCGCCCGCGCCGTCGGCCTGTACAGGGCGCGCCTCTCGCCGGAGGAACTCGCCGACCCCCAGTACGCCCCCAACAACCCCGGCTGCGCGGACCGCCTCGCCGACGACCACCTGCGCCGCCTCCACGCGTACGCCGGCCCGCGCCCGCCGACGAAACACAACCGCGCGCGGCGGCATCAGCTCTGGGGCGGGCGCACCTTCGAGGAGGTCGTCGAGCCGTACCGCGTGCAGGCGGCCGCCGGCGCCGTGCCCGCTCCGCCGGCGTCGCGCCGTACCGCGTGCAGGCGGCCGCCGGCGCCGCGCTGGCCCCTCGACGGTGACCGCGGCGTTGACCGCCTCGGCAGCGGCGACCGTCGCACACGCGCGCGGGACGGCGCCGGGTCGTCCAGCTGCGCCCCTCCGCCAGAGCCGGCGCCGCAACCTGAGCCGGCGTTGCTGGCCGAGTACAGGCGGCTGGCGGCGGAGGCCGGCGACCCGAAGGACATGCCGGGCTACCTGACGTCGATCCGGGAGTCGGAGAACGCGCCGATGCCGCCACCCCTCGTGCAGGAGTACATGCAGCTCGCCCCGGTCGCCGTCCACCCAGAGGACCCGCCGGACTTCCCCGGCTACCACGCCGCTGTGGCCGACTCAATGGCTGCGTTGGTGGTGGACCTGGACGATAGCAGCAGCGACAACGGCGACGACAGCGACGGGCTCTACGACGAGATGGACTTTGGCGGCGTCGAGGACGAGTAGTTTAGTTTAGGTTATTTTCGAAATAACGTTTAGTAATGTTTAATTATTTTCCTAATGTTGTTTAGTTTAGTCAAGTTTAATTTCTAGTATTATGTAAAATATTTATGAAAACTATGATGAAATATCGAGTGTGTTTGCGTGGTTTTAAATTATTGTTTGCAAATTGAATTTTCGAATTAATACTATTATGTTTGCAAAAAAAGTTTGAAAATTAGGATGAAAATAAAAAATAAAAAAAGAGGACAGCTAAATAATATTAGCAAAATAGAATGAAAATAAATTTTAAAAACAGAAATGAGTTAAACTTAGAAATAAAAAAATTCTAAAAATTAGGAAAGGAAATAAAAAACGAAACAAAGGTGGACAATAAATAATAGTATCAAAAACAATGAAATTGTTCTCTTAAAAAAATGAAACAAAATAAATAAAAATGAAGCATTAAAATATTAAATAATATTAGGAAAATAGATAGAATGAAAATAAACTCATTTTCGAACGGGGCCTTTGCTCCTACCCGAACGGTGTCCGGAGAACGAGGTCAATTTTTTGACATCTTCAGAATGGCCAGAATGGGCTTCAGGCTCGGGGTCTCGGGGTCGGGGTGTCGGGTCGGGGTGCCGTCTCGGGGTCGGGGTGTCGGGTCGGGGTCGGGGTGCCGTGTCGGTGTCGGGGTCGGGGTCTCGGGGTCGGGGTGTCGGGTCGGGGTGCCGGGTCGGGGTGTCGGGTCGGGGTGCCGTCTCGGGGTCGGGGTGTCGGGTCGGGGTGCCGGGTCGGGGTCGGGGTGTCGGGGTCGGGGTTGGGGTCGGGGTGTCGGGGTCGGGGTCTAGGGGTCGGGGTGTCGTGTAGGGGTGCCGGGTCGGGGTCGGGGTGCCGTGTCGGGTCGGGGTTTTTTCCTCTTTTTTCCTTTTCTTCTTCTTACTTTTCTTCCTCTTCTTCTTTTTTCTTCTCCTCCTCCTCTTCTTCTTCTTCCTTTCCTTTTTCCTCTTCTTCTTCTCCTCCTCTCCTCTTTTTTCTTCTTCTTCTTCCTCTTCTTCTTTTTTCTTCTCCTCCTCCTCTTCTTCTTCTTCCTTTCCTTTTTCCTCTTCTTATTCTCCTCCTCTCCTCTTTTTTCTTCTTCTTCTTCTTTCCTCAAACTAAACTAAACCTAAAACTAAACCTAAAACTAAAACTAAACCTAAAACTACAACTAAAACTAAATCTAAACTAAAACTAAAACTAAAAAGGAAAAAAACAGGAAAAAAACAGAAAAAGGGGGCTCGCCTGGGGGGTGGAGGAGGCCGGTGAAGGAGGGGGGCGGGGCGGTGGAGGAGGCGGCCTGGGGCGGGGGGGCGACGGGGCGGTGGGGGCGACGGGGCCCGGGGCAGCGGGGGCGACGGGGCAGTGGGGCGCGGGGCGGCGGGGGGCCGGGGCGGGGGGGGGCGACGGGGCGGCGGGGTGGGAGGAGAGAAACGGCGAGGGAGAGAAGAAGTGAGTAACGGGCGGGGGGTACGGGCCATTAGGTAGTGAGCTCTTTGCCGTCCGCTTTTTTGCCTCTTTGCCGTCTGCTAGTGGACGACAAAGAGGTGGCCGTTAAGTTTTTCCCAAACGGGCGGGGGGTGGGGGCCACCTCACTCTTTGCCGTCCGCCAGCGGACGGCAAAGATTCTTTGCCGTCTGCTGGCGGACGGCAAAGAGCTGGCAGATGGCAAAGAGCTTCTTTGCCGTCTGCCCTTTCTTTGCCGTCTGCTTTTGGGTAGCTGATGGCAAAGAGCTTCTTTGCCGTCAGCTAGCAGACGGCAAAGAGCTGGCAGATGGCAAATTAGCTGATTCCAGTAGTGTGATGTTTATCTTTTATGCATCTTATCTTGCTTTGATTGACGGTAGCATTATAAGATGATCTCTCACTAAATTTCAAGATAAAAGTGTTCTCCCTGAGTATGCACCGTTGCCAAAGTTCGTCGTGCCTAGACACCACGTGATGATCGGGTGTGATAAGCTCTACGTCCATCTACAACGGGTGCAAGCCAGTTTTGCACACGTAGAATACTCAGGTTAAACTTGACGAGCCTGGCATATGCAGATATGGCCTCGGAACACTGAGACCGAAAGGTCGAGCGTGAATCATATAGTAGATATGATCAACATAGTGATGTTCACCATTGAAAGCTACTCCATTTCACGTGATGATCGGTTATGGTTTAGTTCATATGGATCACGTGATCACTTAGAGGATTAGAGGGATGTCTATCTAAGTGGGAGTTCTTAAGTAATAGGATTAATTGAACTTAAATTTATCATGAACTTAGTCCTGATAGTATTTTGCAAATTATGTTGTAGATCAATAGCTCGCGTTGTTGCTTCCCTGTGTTTATTTTTGATATCTTCCTAGAGAAAAATTATGTTGAAAGATGTTAGTAGCAAAGATGCGGATTGGATCCGTGATCTGAGGATTATCCTCATTGCTGCACAGAAGAATTATGTCCTTGATGCACCGCTAGGTGACAGACCTATTACAGGAGCAGATGCAGACGTTATGAACGTTTGGCTAGCTCAATATGATGACTACTTGATAGTTTAGTGCACCATGCTTAACGGCTTAGAATCGGGACTTCAAAGACGTTTTGAACGTCATGGACCATATGAGATGTTCCAGGAGTTGAAGTTAATATTTCAAGAAAATACCCGAGTTGAGAGATATGAAGTTTCCAACAAGTTCTATAGCTAAAAGATGGAGGAGAATAGCTCCAGCAGTGAGCACGTGCTCAGATTGTCTGGGTACTACAATCGCTTGAATCAAGTGGGAGTTAATCTTCCAAATAAAATAGTGATTGACAGAATTCTCTAGTCACCATCACCAAGTTAGTAGAACTTCGTGATGAACTATAGTATGCAAGGGATGACGAAAGTAATTCCCGAGCTCTTCGTGATGCTGAAATCGACGAAGGTAGAAATCGAGAAAAACATCAAGTGTTGATGGTTGACGAGACCACTAGTTTCAAGAAAAGGGCAAAGGGAAGAAGGGGAACTTCAAGAAGAACGGCAAGCAAGTTTCTGCTCAAGTGAAGAAGCCTAAGTCTGGTCCTAAGCCTGAGACTAAGTGCTTCTACTGCAAAGGGACTGGTCACTGGAAGCGGAACTACCCCAACTATTTGGTGGATAAGAAGGATGGCAAAGTGAACAAAGGTATATTGGATATACATGTTATTGATGTGTACTTTACTAGTGTTTATAGCAACCCCTCGATATTTGATACTGGTTCAGTTCCTAAGAGTAGTAACTCGAAACGGGAGTTGCAGAATAAACAGAGACTAGTAAAAGGCGAGGTGACGATGTGTGTTGGAAGTAGTTCCAAGATTGATATGATCATCATCGCACACTCCCTATACTTTCGGGATTAGTGTTGAAACTAAATAAGTGTTATTTGGTGTTGCGTTGAGCATGAATATGATTTGATCATGTTTTTTGCAATACGGTTATTCATTTAAATTAGAGAATAATTGTTGTTCTGTTTACATGAATAGAACCTTCTATGGTCATACACCCAATAAAATGGTTTGTTGGATCTCGACCGTAGTGATACACATATTCATAATAATGAAGCCAAAAGATGCAAAGTTAATAATGATAGTGCAACTTATTTGTGGCACTGCCGTTTAGGTCATATTGGTGTAAAGCGCATGAAGAAACTCCATACTGATGGGATTTTGGAATCACTTGATTATGAATCACTTGATGCTTGCGAACCGTGCCTCATGGGCAAGATGACTAAAACGCCGTTCTCCGGAACTATGGAGAGAGCAACAGATTTGTTGGAAATCATACATACAGATGTATGTGGTCCGATGAATATTGAGGCTCGTAGCAGGTATCATTATTTTCTGACCTTCACAGATGATTTGAGCAGATATGGGTATATCTACTTAATGAAACAGAAGTCTGAAACATTTGAAAAGTTCATATAATTTCAGAGTGAAGCGGAAAATCATCGTAACAAAAAAATAAAGTTTCTACGATCTGATCGTGGAGAAGAGTATTTGAGTTACGAGTTTGGCCTTCAGTTAAAACAATGTGAAATAGTTTCACTACTCACGCCACCTGGAACACCACGGTGTAATGGTGTGTCCGAACATCGTAACCGTACTTTATTAGATATGGTGCAGTATATGATGTCTCTTACCGATCTACCACTATTGTTTTGGGGTTATGCATTAGAGACAGTTGCATTCACGTTAAATAGGGTATCCTCTAAATCCGTTGAGACGACATCTTATGAACTGTGGTTTGGCAAGAAACCAAAGTTGTCATTTCTTAAAGTTTGGGGTTGCGATGCTTATGTGAAAAGGTTTCATCCTGATAAGCTCAAACCCAAATCGGAGAAATGTGTCTTCATAGGATACCCAAAGGAGACAGTTGGGTATACCTTCTATCACAGATCCGAAGGCAAGACATTCGTTGCTAAGAATGGATCCTTTCTAGAGAAGGAGTTTCTCTCGAAAGAAGTGAGTGGGAGGAAAGTAGAACTTGATGAGGTAACTGTACCTCATCGCTTATTGGAAAGTAGTTCATCACAGAAACCGGTTCCTGTGACACCTACACCAATTAGTGAGGAAGTTAATGATGATGATCATGAAACTTCAGATCAAGTTGTTACTGAACCTCGTAGGTCAACCAGATTAAGATCCGCACCGGAGTGGTACGGTAATCCTGTTCTGGAGGTTATGTTACTAGACCATGACGAACCTACGAACTATGAAGAAGCGATGGTGAGCCCAGATTCCGCAAAATGGCTTGAGGCCATGAAATCTGAGATGGGATCCATGTATGAGAACAAAGTATGGACTTTGATTGACTTGCCCAATGATCGGCGAGCCATAAAAAATAAATGGATCTTCAAGAGGAAGACGGACGCTGATAGTAGTGTTACTATCTACAAAGCTAGACTTGTCGGAAAAAGGTTTTTGACAAAGTTCAAAGTGTTGAATACGATGAGATTTTCTCACTCGCAGCGATGCTTAAGTCTGTCCGAATCATGTTAGCAATTGCCGCATTTTATGAAATCTGGCAAATGGATAAACAAAACTGCATTCCTTAATGGATTCATTAAAGAAGAGTTGTATATGATGCAACCAGAAGGTTTTGTCAATCCTAAAGGTGCTAACAAAATATGCAAACTCCAGCGATCCATCTATGGACTGGTGCAAGCATCTCGGAGTTGGAATATACGCTTTGATAAGTTGATCAAAGCATATAGTTTTATACAGACTTGCGGTGAAGCCTGTATTTACAAGAAAGTGAGTGGGAGCACTACAGCATTTCTGATAAGTATATGTGAATGACATATTGTTGATCGGAAATAATGTAGAATTATTCTACAAAGCATAAAGGAGTGTTTGAAAGGAGTTTTTCAAAGAAAGACCTCGGTGAAGCTGCTTACATATTGAGCATCAAGATCTATAGAGATAGATCAAGACGCTTGATAAGTTTTTTCAATGAGTACATACCTTAACAAGATTTTGAAGTAGTTCAAAATGGAACAGTCAAAGAAAGAGTTTCTTGCCTGTGTTACAAGGTGTGAAATTGAGTAAGACTCAAAGCCCGACCACGGCAGAAGATAGAAAAGAATGAAAGTCATTCCCTATGCCTCGGCCATAGGTTCTATAAAGTATGCCATGCTGTGTACCAGATCTATTGTATACCCTACACTGATTTTGGCAAGGGAGTACAATAGTGATCTAGGAGTAGATCACTGGACAGCGGTCAAAATTATCCTTACTGGAATAAGGATATGTTTCTCGATTATGGAAGTGACAAAAGGTTCGTCGTAAAGGGTTACGTCGATGCAAGTTTTGACACTAATCTAGATGACTCTAAGTCTCGGTCTAGATACATATTGAAAGTGGGAGCAATTAGCTAGAGTAGCTCCGTGCAGAGCATTGTAGACATAGAAATTTGCAAAATACTTACGGATCTGAATGTGACAGACCCGTTGACTAAAATTATCTCACAAGCAAAACATGATCACACCTTAGTACTCTTTGGGTGTTAATCACATAGCGATGTGAACTAGATTACTGACTCTAGTAAACCCTTTGGGTGTTGGTCACATGACGATGTGAACTATGGGTGTTAATCACATGGTGATGTGAACTATTGATGTTAAATCACATGGCGATGTGAACTAGATTATTGACTCTAGTGCAAGTGGGAGACTGAAGGAAATATGCCCTAGAGGCAATAATAAAGTTATTATTTATTTCCTTATATCATGATAAATGTTTATTATTCATGCTAGAATTGTATTAACCGGAAACATGATACATGTGTGAATACATAGACAAACAGAGTGTCACTAGTATGCCTCTACTTGACTAGCTCGTTGATCAAAGATGGTTATGTTTCCTAGCCATAGACATGAGTTGTCATTTGATTAACGGGATCACATCATTAGGAGAATGATGTGATTGACTTGACCCATTCCGTTAGCTTAGCACTCGATCGTTTAGTATGTTGCTATTGCTTTCTTCATGACTTATACATGTTCCTATGACTATGAGATTATGCAACTCCCGTTTACCGGAGGAACACTTTGTGTGCTACCAAACGTCACAACGTAACTGGGTGATTATAAAGGTGCTCTACAGGTGCTTCCAAAGGTACTTGTTGGGTTGGCGTATTTCGAGATTAGGATTTGTCACTCCGATTGTCGGAGAGGTATCTCTGGGCCCACTCAGTAATGCACATCACTATAAGCCTTGCAAGCATTGTAACTAATGAGTTAGTTGCGGGATGATGTATTACGGAACGAGTAAAGAGACTTGCCGGTAACGAGATTGAACTAGGTATTAAGATACCGACGATCGAATCTCGGGCAAGTAACATACCGATGACAAAGGGAACAACGTATGTTATTATGCGGTCTGACCGATAAAGATCTTCGTAGAATATGTGGGAGCCAATATGAGCATCCAGGTTCCGCTATTGGTTATTGACCGGAGACGTGTCTCGGTCATGTCTACATAGTTCTCGAACCCGTAGGGTCCGCACGCTTAAAGTTAGATGACGGTTATATTATGAGTTTATGTGTTTTTGTGTACCGAAGGAGTTCGGAGTCCCGGATGAGATCAGGTACTTGACGAGGAGTCTCGAAATGGTCGAGACGTAAAGATCGATATATTGGACGACTATATTCGGACATCGGAAAGGTTCCGAGTGATTCGGATATTTTTCGAAGTACCGGAGAGTTACGGGAATTCGTATTGGGCCTTAATGGGCCATACGGGATAGGAGAGAAAGGCCCCAAAGGGTGGCCGCACCCCTGCCCATGGACTAGTCCGAATTGGACTAGGGAGGGGGGCGCCCCCTTCCTTCTTTCTCCTTCTCCCTTCCCTTTTCCTACTCCAACAAGGAAAGGAGGAGTCCTACTCCCGGTGGGAGTAGGACTCCCCCCTTGGCGCGCCCTCCTCCTAGGCCGGCCGCCTCCCCCCTTGCTCCTTTATATACGGGGGCAGGGGGCACCCCATAGACACAACAATTGATCATTGATCTCTTAGCCGTGTGCGGTGCCCCCCTCCACCATATTACACCTCGATAATATTGTAGCGGTGCTTAGGCGAAGCCCTGCATTGGTAGAACATCATCATCGTCACCACGCCGTCGTGCTGACGAAACTCTCCCTCAACACTCGGCTGGATCGGAGTTCGAGGGACGTCATCGAGCTGAACGTGTGCTGAACTCGGAGGTGCCGTGCGTTCGGTACTTGATCGGTCGAATCGTGAAGACGTATGACTACATCAACCGCGTTGTGTTAACGCTTTCGCTTTCGGTCTACGAGGGTACATGGACAACACTCTCCCCTCTCGTTGCTATGCATCACCATGATCTTACGTGTGCGTAGGAATTTTTTTGAAATTACTACGTTCCCCAACATATGGATCTGCTCCCATCTTCCTACGAGAACGCCATCCATAGAACTCACGCATCTTGCGCATTTCAGAGTATCCACTTTCACTTGTCTATGAACTGCATAAGCAACCAAGTAGTCCATTACCGCGGACGTGGCTATTCGAATAGTTTGATAACCCTGCAGGGGTGTACTTCTTCAGACACGCTCTTTACACGACATGTACTCGAACGATGTTTACACGACATGTACTCGGCAACCTTCAAGCAGAAGCCCAACGAGGGTGTCAGCCATGACCTGACTAACCACATAAGTCTCTAGTCCAGGTTTATCGCCTATTCAAGTTCCATCCGCAGGGAGTCCGGCTGAGGTTTCCACTACTGCCCCGAACGATGTGTGCAGGGTTCACACACCTCCAATTCATCCCCCGTGAATCAGACCTGACTCAACCCTAAGAAGTAGCAGGCATGACAAACAAGAATGAATGAGTAGCCACATCAGGGCTCAAACAACTCCTACTCATGCTAGTGGGTTTCATCTATTTACTGTGGCAACGACAGGTCATGCAGAGGAAAGGGGTTCAACTACCGCATCATGTAATAGATGAATCGTTGTTTTCCTAATGCAGTAAAAGAGAGCAGGAGCGAGAGAGTGGGATTGTATCGGAATGAACAAGGGTTTTTTTGCTTGCCTGGCACTTCTGAAGATAGTATAGTTCTTCATCGGTGTCATCGATCTCATCGTCGGAACCACGTCTACTGAGAGGGGACAAATACCAGCAACAGAGAAGGAACACAATCAATGCAATGCAACAATATGATGCATGATCATGACATGGGAATATGCTGTGGTTTGAGCTAATGCAACTAGCAACAATTTAAATGAAGTTGGTTTGAATCCAAGATTCAAATTCAAACTCCATATGTGGATATGCAAATGCCATTTATTTGATTTGTCCTAAACAGAAGCCATAAGTTGTTCTAACATGCATGGAAATGGTACAGATGGGTAGATTGGATTTTTCTGATCATTTTCATATATAAATCTTTTCAATCTGAGTTATAGATTATTTTCTATGAATTTTAGAAGTTTTGGTCATTTTTTGAAATAAATAAATCATTTCTGATTTACTTAAAATACCAGAAAATATTTACTACGTCAGCATGACGTCTGTGTGATGCCAGCAGGTCAATGGGCCTGTCCAGGTGAAACCTGACCAGTGGGACCCATATGTCAGTGAGTAAGCTAATTAACATAGTTAATTAGCCTTAAGTTAAACCTAACTAAAATGTTGGTGGGGCCGGGGCCCACATGTCAGTGTCTTGGTTGGTTAACTAAAATTAGTTTAGCAACTAAACTAATTTGGCATGGCCCCGGGCCCACCTGTCATTGACCCAAGGGCTCAATAGCACTAACTGGACGGCGTTCTCGCCGGAGTTAGGCCGCCGGCGAGGTGCCGCGGTGGCAGGGTGCTTCGGAAAAGCTCCACAGGGCACCATTCAATGCGCGGTTTGCTCCTACGTGTTCCTGGGAGCGAGGCGCATCGGCTGGTGGTGGTGGTGGTCGGAGCTGCGGTGGTCGTATCTCGCCGGAAAGGAGCTCACGGCGGTGGCCGGAGTTCGGACCTCGGCGAAGAGGGCGTTGTGGAGCGCGAGCGAGCAAAGTGAACCGCTGGGCAGCCTCCTGGGGTCACCAGGAGCTCGGTGTGGTGCACGGGCGCGACCTGTTCGTGCTCAGGCCATGGCGGCGACAAGGGCGGGCGGCGGTGAGCTTCGGTCACTGCGGGGAAAGATGCTACGGCATGGGGGCGAGCAAAAGGAGAGAGGGGAAACGCAATGGAGCTCACAGCGAGGACGATGAGGTGGCCAGCGAGCTCGGGGGCGTCCTCGTTGCTGCGAATCGAGCAGCGGCGATCGCCGGCCTTGGCGATGAAGACAGTGGTGATGGCGTGGCATCGGGGCACCTGGCGTCGCGTGCGTCGGCGTAGAACTTCACGGATCTGAGACGGAGCTCGTGGGCTATCTGGCTGGGCGTGGGGATGCTGGTGGCCGCGGTGGCAGCGGACGGCGGCGACGGTCATGCTCGGTGGCTCCATTGCGTCGATGCCCAGTGTCGTCCGGCGGCGACGGTCGCGCATGAGAGAAACAGAGGCGGGGAGAGCGCGAGAGAGAGTGAGAGGGGTCCAGGGGTGTGTGTCGACGTCCAGGGTGTCGAGGCACAGGCAGGCTGCCTGGAGGTGGCCGCGCGCGTCGGGCGCGTGCCCCTGTCCTCCTGGCGCGAGGAAAGGGATGACTGGCAGAGGCCAGGTGGGCTGGGCCAGCTGAGCATCCCGCTCTCTCTCTCTCTCTCTCTCTCTCTCTCTCTCTCTCTGTTTTTTAATTGTTTCTGCTTTCTATTTTCTTTCTTTGTTTTAGATTTAGTAAGAATACTAAACCTTGTTGTAAAATCCTGGAAATAATTGTGGGCACTATTTGAATTTCCAATAGCCCTCATTTAGTTTCAGAATTATTTGAGCATTTCAAAATAGTTATAGCATTTAAATGCCCAAATTCAAATACTTTATGATTTAATTCAAAAATCCAAGATGACCTAGAAAAATGTAAACCATTTTTGGCAGAGGTTTGCATCCAACCCAAAAATGATGAATTTTTGTGAAGGGCATTTTGGGTTCATTGAAACAATTTTCAGTTGAACCTGGTATTTTCTCGGGGGGTGCTGGGTTTGCAGATCCCCATTTCAAGTTTAAGAAAAATTTAAACATGATGCATGGATGCTGATGCAACTAATTACAAACAATTCTGGGGCTGTGACATAAAAGGTCGGTGGCCAGGAGCTAGGCAACGGCAGAGATCTTAGAGTATACGCTAAGTCTTCGGGGGAGGCAGCCTTCATCGCGACTCCTACAGACGGCCTCCGGAGTCCACCTTGATCACGAACGAGGGCGTGTCGGCCCATCCCGAGGTGAGTGGGCCGACTAGGTTAGTACCCCCTAATTCAGGACACCGTCAACCATGTCGACTCCCACCAGCGGCAAATGGAAGTGGCCGAGAAGAGGAAAACTGCAGCGGCGGGCTTGGTCACCGGCCGAGTCACGAGGGAGGCGACACGATGTCCCAACATGTTTCTTTTTCTTCTGACATGCAGCTAATAGTGGCCTCAGGGTTGATAGAAGCTGGGTGTGGCAAACTAGAGATTATGACGAGAAAGCCATACAACAGGAGAATTTTTTTATTTTTTGTTACAGATGTCTTTTGATAAGTTTAGACCTTGTCGTGAGGTTTGTAATGAAATAACTTTCCTTTCTGCGGGAGCAAATCTTTACATCTCCGACTTGCGTGTGTGGAAGGTGTGTTAGTTTGTCTATGAAGCCCCTACGTGGTGTTGTCAGTATTTCTTTTCTTGTTTAGGTTTTCTTTGGTTTGCAAGATTTTTGTAGGAATTTTATATGATAGGATTTTTAAAGAAAGAAATTCTTTGTAGCTCTTTGATGTAGGAATAGATTTCTATTTCTATGTAAGATCGGTATCAATCGTTGAGAGTTTAAAGGAAAAAATATTAACATAGACTCAATGAAAAAATCCTATGCATCAAATGACACGTCGTCCATTATAGGAATCTTCTCCCAGTTTATGATTGGCGAGTAGGGAGAGCAATGAGGCCATCTGCCGTTCGATGTCTCTGACCTATGGGCCAACGCACAGGTTGTTGCGTGCTTGCCGAAGCATCTGAATATTGTGTTTCTCTGGTACGTGGGTCTACACGATCTTTTGATGGTGACGGCATTGAAGCTAGGCACGACACGTCAGGCACAACTGGCCCCACCACTACTCTACTCAGTTCTTTTCTTCATCACTTGCGTTGCGTAGTCTTCTCTAGAGAGTTCACTTGCCTTGAAAAAAGACTTCCTCTGTTTCATCCTCTCAAAATGGAGGAATTCTCTCAAAATGGTACCTAGGGCCCCACTGCACTGTCTCTATGCCTCACGTAGACACGTCGCCGGCGCATCGTCCTCTCTAGCGCTGCATCTTTGCTGCGATGTTCAGGGTGCCCCCGCTCTGCCCTGCACCGGCGCGCGTTCTCTGGCCATCAGTTGTGCTCCAGCCGGCTGCACCATCAGCAGCCCCACACCAAACGCATGATCAAGGTCCTATCCCTGCTTACCTGGTCCAATTATACTCATCTGCCTTCATCTCCATCAATCAGTACTAGTTGTTGTAGGATGGATATTGCCTCTAATTGTCTATTTGAGTGACACTTTCAGTCATTTGATAAACATTAATTCTTCAAAAATCATGTACGATAGAAAAGGCATATTTCCTTTAAAATATGTGTCTCAAATGGTACAATGAAGATGACTATCACTGACACATAATGCAAAAGGATCAATATGTAAAGTCTAAACTAACAATCAACACTGAATAAACATTGATTGGACGGGCGCAGTGGAGCGCGCCGCTCCACCTAGTTTGATTCGAACTCAAACAAACAGGACGATATTCATTTAAACTAGAATAATTTTTACATACACCGGACAAACTAAAAACCTAACCCTATACTTGACGGTGACTTCGTAGGCCATGTCGGGCTGGCCGGTGGCTCCTCCATAATCGTCGCCGGAGCCGTTGTCGGAGTCATCGTCGTTGGGCCTCGGGCGGCGGAAGGGCGCGGCGTCGCGGCAGGGCTTCCCGGCAGCAGCCTGACGCTCGCGGATGATCCTCTCTGCTTCCTCCTGCGTAGTGCGACTGCGGCCACCGACGACGTGGGTGGCGGGAGAGGAGCGACGTGGGTGGTGGGAGAGGGCGGAGGAGGTGGCGCTGGCGGCGATCTAGCTGAGTGACCACTCTTTGCCATACTTGGTCATCTCCCCGTCGAGGCGGCGGACACGGTGCTTGCTCGTTTTGGCCGTCGTCATGAAGTGGTCCAAGGCCCAGGCGTACGCCGGATCCGGATCTACCGTGATGTCTGGTGGCGGGACGTCGGAGTCCGCGAACTTCGACCGGCGCGCCGGGTTGTGCTTGTCCCGCCGACGCCTATCCCTGTCGGCATACTTCGCCACCGTTAGGACACTCCGGGAGGACGAGCTGCTATTGTCGCCTAGGTACCGGCAAATGCGACCACGCGCCTTCACGGCGATCGCATGGGGCAGTGTGATGGCGAACGCCGCTCCTCCTTGATGTCACGGGGCGACGGAGAGCGCCACTCGTCCTTCACGCGCCGAGGCGGCAGAGAGAGCCACTCCACCTTGACACGTCGGGGCGGTGACAAGAGGGGCTCCCCCTTGACGCGGCGTCGGGTTTAAATGTCGCGGTTGCGTCGGGAAGAGCGTGGAGGGGACACGGGCTCCCGCTTCACGCGGAGGAGCATCTCCGGTGGTGCTGTCGGGCGTTGACGTGGAGGACGGAGCATGACCTCCATCTGCTCATGTACTCCTCGTTTGTCACGGTGTAGACCGCGCCCTGCATCGCCGGTTTTTGCTGCGGTGGCTAGTCCTCCTCGTCGCTGGAGGAGATGATGATCTCCTCCTTCGCAGAGGAGCCGAACACCGATGAGGACGACAGCCCCGGAGTTCCTGGGCGGCGTCGCCACGAACCTCTGGAGCCCGCTCCGGAGCCACCTCTTGCCGACGCCGATGCCCACGACTTGCCCATCGCCTGAGTTGTGGACGAAGAGGAGAGGTGAGGACAAGGACGTGCTGAGCAATGCGGTGAGTGCGATGTGAACGGCGTCAGAGCACGACTTATAAAACCTCGGCCAGACCATGCGAACGGACGGTTAGCCGCTGCAATGCGGCGCAACGGTCGGAGTTGGTTCCTCGAGAAGGTACGTCTGCATTGAAGCGATGGCTCCCGAGAGATCGCGTCTGTCAGCGACGCCACCCCCCCCCCCCCCCCCACCACACCCGGTCACATCATGTGGCATTAATGTCGGCTGCTGCATGCTCTGGGCCGACATTGTTGCGGCGCGGGAAGCAACGTGTGCATCGAAAGGAAAAGCATGGGAGAGGCGAGTAGGGTTGTTTGATGGGGCAGGGTGGCCAGACATGGATGTGGCAACGGTCCGATAAGACACATGATCGTGTTGGATGATAAGACACGCCCGAACCGCACCGTCCGGACTTATGCGGCCATTTGAGGTCGGTGTTGGAGCTGCCCATAAAACACCAAATTCGAGTACTTATCTTGAATTAAATATATGTGGCAGACAAGAAAAGTCATGATAGTGAAAAGATGTTGATTTATTACCCATCACCGAGCAGCTACATTTTCTAGTGCAATCCGACCGACGATGATACCGAGATTGCGGTGAAGCCTCGTCACGGTGGAGCGGAGGTCCTCTGCTCGATTTGGATGGGTAGGCCACGCAGCGGCGACGGCATGGGGTCCCTCACGAAGGTGTTCTCCTTGCAGCATAGCTTCCATCTGAAGTGCCTCACAAGGTGGTGCATCGTCACCAGCGTCTCGATCCGAGAGAACTCTATGCCGGGGCATATCCTCGGGCCGCCCCCGAAGGCGACGAAGGAGCACGGCGCCGCCGCCGACGCGGCCTGGTTCTCGAACCGGGACGGGTCGAACTTGGCCGGCTCGTGGAAGATGCTCGCGTCCATGTGCGTCACGTTCGCCGTCCAGAACACCTGAAAGCTTTCAGGTCAGGTAATTTCTCCGCCTCCGACGACTGTGGTAGCTAAGCAGCAACTGACCTGCCATCCTTTTGGGATTAGGTAGCCGTCGAACTCGACGTCCTCCAGCGCTCTTCTGAAGTTGCCGAAGATCGGAGGGACGATGCGAAGGATCTCCTGCGCGACTCGCCATGTGAACTTCATCTTCGTCAGATCTTCCCAGGTGAGAGCCTCTCCCTCGGCTTTGTTCATGGCGATCTCTTCATGCTCTGTTTCACCAAACACACGTCATGGCCATGGAATACACGGACGCACCTGCACATTGAGTAATTGATTCACTGGCCACTTGCCTTGGACCATGGCAGCGAGCGTGGCATCATCGTTGGCGAGGTGGCGGACCATGAACGTCATGAGGATGGACGACGTGTCGTGGCCGGCGATGAGGGCGACCATGGCGTTGTCCACGATCTCCTCGTCGCTCAGCAGCCGCTCGCCATGGCTGTCCGTCAGGCCGAGCAGGCAGGTTATGAGGTCGTTGCTCCGGGGCGCCTTGCCGTGCTCCGGCTGGCGCCGGCCGGCCTTCTTCTCCCGCGTGATCCCCGCCAGCACCCGACGGGCTCTGCCGCTGGCCTTGAGGCTCCGGCTGAACGCCGTGAACGGCAGGTTCGCCGGGATAGCCCACATGCCCTTCATCATGTGCGCGAAGTCGCCGGCCAGCGCGTCCCGCACAGCGCCCCTCTGCAGGCCGAAGAGCAGCGCGGAGATGATGTCGAACGTCAGCCGCTTCATCAGCGGCAGCACCGTCACCGTCCCGCGGCCGGCCCAGTTCTCCTCGACATGGCGCCGCACCTCGGCGTCGATCCTGCCCACGTACATCTTGAGCATGTCCGGCCTGAGGAACTCGAGCAGAGCGCCGCGGACGCGCCGGTGGTCGGCGCCGTGGAGGTCCAGGATGCTGTTCTCGCCGAGTATCCGCTGCACGGACCGTGGCTGCCGTGTCGAAAGCGCGCTGCTGAAGAACAGGAACTTGTTCGCCGCTGGTCCGGCCAGGAGCACCGTCGGCGTGCCGAACAGCGACAGCTTCGACACGGGCCCGTACCTATCGATCCGGTCTTGTACCCACCGGCTGCCGCCGTCGCCTCCACGCATGGCCTGAAGGAGGCCGAAGCTCTGGCCGATCACCGGCAGGCCCAGGGAGCCCGGGGGCAGGTTGTCCGGCCATGTGTTTCTTGGCCCTGATGAGGAGGTGGATGGCAATGGACGAGGCGGCAACAACGAGTGCGACGACTATGGCCAAATGATCCATTGGGATTGGAGAGTGATGGCTGTCAAGACGATGACGATACTACTACTTGAAGCAGAGGATCCCGGTTAGATAACAGGGGATCCGTAATCATTAGTACTCCCTCCGTTTCTAAATATAAGTTTTTTTTAGAGATTTCAACAAATGACTACATACGGAGCAAAATGAATGAATCTACACCCTAAGATATGTCTACATACATCCGTATGTTGTAGTCCATTTAAAACGTCTAAAAACCTTATATTTAAAAATGAAGAGAGTACTAATAAGCAAATAATCATTAACATCGGGGGAGTAATAGAGATCTCTTAGTAATAAGCAATTAAGATCACGCGCCCGATATTTCAAAAGAAGAAAGAAGAATCTTGCATTGCACACGAGCTTTAAAGTGTTGAGATGCCCCCTCGGTACAAGACAAAAGGAATACTACTATTGATTTAAGTTCTTTTTTGAGCTGTTGATTTAGTTGTAGGATGACAATTTTTGCATTGATGATTTTTTCTTGCGTAGTTTTTGCATTGATAATTGTATTGCTCATATGCCATAGCATATAGAGTACATGGGCTGCGGGATCTCAATCGTATCCGCTATACAAGGAAAGGATCGGGAGATATTGCTAAGCTAGGAAGTAAATACAAAAGATCATATCTGCCAGATATACATGCAATAAAAACCATGCTCAACCAGCCTTGCAATTAAGCATGCTAGCGCGCTCGAGTAGCTCATGCACGTACTTTTGTTGATGAAGGAAAAAGCTGAAGGAAATATGCCCTAGAGGCAATAGTAAAGTTATTATTTATTTCCTTATATCATGATAAATGTTTATTATTCATGCTAGAATTGTATTAACCGAAAACATAATACTTGTGTGAATACATAGACAAACAGAGTGTCACTAGTATGCCTCTACTTGACTAGCTCGTTGATCAAAGATGGTTATGTTTCCTAGCCATAGACATGAGTTGTCATTTGATTAACGGGATCACATCATTAGGAGAATGATGTGATTGACTTGACCCATTCCGTTAGCTTAGCACTCGATCGTTTAGTATGTTGCTATTGCTTTCTTCATGACTTATACATGTTCCTATGACTATGAGATTATGCAACTCCCGTTTACCGGAGGAACACTTTGTGTGCTACCAAACGTCACAACGTAACTGGGTGATTATAAAGGTGCTCTACAGGTGTCTCCAAAGGTACTTGTTGGGTTGGCGTATTTCAAGATTAGGATTTGTCACTCCGATTGTCGGAGAGGTATCTCTGGGCCCACTCAGTAATACACATCACTATAAGCCTTGCAAGCATTGTAACTAATGAGTTAGTTGCGGGATGATGTATTACGGAACGAGTAAAGAGACTTGCCGGTAACGAGATTGAACTAGGTATCGAGATACCGACGATCGAATCTCGGGCAAGTAACATACCGATGACAAGGGGAACAACGTATGTTGTTATGCGGTCTGACCGATAAAGATCTTCGTAGAATATGTGGGAGCCAATATGAGCATCCAGGTTCCGCTATTGGTTATTGACCGGAGAGGTGTCTCGGTCATGTCTACATAGTTCTCGAACCCGTAGGGTCCGCACGCTTAACGTTACGATGACAGTTATATTATGAGTTTATATGTTTTGATGTACCGAAGGTTGTTCGGAGTCCCGGATGTGATCACGGACATAACGAGGAGTCTCGAAATGGTCGAGACATAAAGATTGATATATTGGAAGCCTATGTTTGGATATCGGAAGTGTTCCGGGTGAAATCGGGATTTTTCTGGAGTACCGGGAGGTTACCGGAACCCCCCGGTAACTTAATTGGCCTTAGTGGGCCTAGGTGGAAGAGAGGAGAGGAGGCCAGGGCAGGGCCACACGCCCCTCCCCCCCGAGTCCGAATAGGACAAGGAGAGGGGGGCGGCGCCCCCCCTTTCCTTCCTCCCCTCCACCTCTTCCCCTCTCTCTCCTAGTCCAACATGGAAAAGGGGGGAGTCCTACTCCCGGTAGGAGTAGGACTCCTCCTGGCGCGCCTCTCCCCTTTGGCCGGCCGAACCCCCCCTTGCTCGTTTATATACGGGGGCAGGGGGGCACCTCTAGACACACAATTGATCATTGATCTCTTAGCCGTGTGCGGTGCCCTCCTCCACCATATTACACCTCGATAATATCGTAGCGGTGCTTAGGCGAAGCCCTGCGTCGGTAGAACATCATCATTGTCACCACGCCATCGTGCTGACGAAACTCTCCCTCAACACTCGGCTGGATCGGAGTTCGAGGGACGTCATCGAGCTGAACGTGTGCTGAATTCGGAGGTGCCGTGCGCTCGGTACTTGATCGGTCGGATCGTGAAGACGTACGACCACATCAACCGCGTTGTGTTAAACGCTTCCGCTTTCGGTCTACGAGGGTACGTGGACAACACTCTCCCCTCTCGTTGCTATGCATCACCATGATCTTGCGTGTGCGTAGGAATTTTTTTGAAATTACTACGTTCCCTAACAGTGGTATCAGAGCCTGGTTTTATGCGTTGATGTTATATGCACGAGTAGAACACAAGTGAGTTGTGGGCGATATAAGTCATACTGCTTACCAGCATGTCATATTTTGGTTCAGCGGTATTGTGAGATGAAGCGGCCCGGACCGACATTACGCGTACGCTTACGCGAGACTGGTTTCACCGTTGCGAGATCTCGTTGCTTAAAGGTGACTGGCGGGTGTCTGTCTCTCTCACTTTAGTTGAACCAAGTGTGGCTACGCCCGGTCCTTGCGAAGGTTAAAACAGCACCAACTTGACAAACTATCGTTGTGGTTTTGATGCGTAGGTAAGAACGGTTCTTGCTAAGCCCGTAGCAGCCACGTAAAACTTGCAACAACAAAGTAGAGGACGTCTAACTTGTTTTTGCAGGGCATGTTGTGATGTGATATGGTCAAGACATGATGCTGAATTTTATTGTATGAGATGATCATGTTTTGTAACCGAGTTATCGGCAACTAGCAGGAGCCATATGGTTGTCGCTTTATTGTATGCAATGCAATCGCCATGTAATTGTTTTACTTTATCACTAAGCGGTAGCGATAGTCGTAGAAGCAATAGTTGGCGAGACGACAACGATGCTACGATGGAGATCAAGGTGTCGCGCCGGTGACGATGGTGATCATGACGGTGCTTCGGAGATGGAGATCACAAGCACAAGATGATGATGGCCATATCATATCACTTATATTGATTGCATGTGATGTTTATCTTTTATGCATCTTATCTTGCTTTGATTGACGGTAGCATTATAAGATGATCTCTCACTAAATTTCAAGATAAAAGTGTTCTCCCTGAGTATGCACCGTTGCCAAAGTTCGTCGTGCCCAGACACCACGTGATGATCGGGTGTGATAAGCTCTACGTCCATCTACAACGGGTGCAAGCCAGTTTTGCACACGCAGAATACTCAGGTTAAACTTGACGAGCCTAGCATATGCAGATATGGCCTCGGAACATTGAGACCGAAAGGTCGAGCGTGAATCATATAGTAGATATGATCAATATAGTGATGTTCACCATTGAAAACTACTTCATTTCACGTGATGATCGTTTATGGTTTAGTTGATTTGGATCACGTAATCACTTAGATGATTAGAGGGATGTCTATCTAAGTGGGAGTTCTTAAGTAATATGATTAATAGAACTTAAATTTATCATGAACTTAGTACCTGATAGTATCTTGCTTGTCTATGTTAATTGTAGATAGATGGCCCGTGCTGTTGTTCTGTTGAATTTTAATGCGTTCCTTGAGAAAGCAAAGTTGAAAGATGATGGTAGCAATTACACGGACTGGGTCCGTAACTTAAGGATTATCCTCATTGCTGCACAGAAGAATTACGTCCTGGAAGCACCGCTGGGTGCCAGGCCTGCTGCAAGAGCAACACCAGAGGTTATGAACGTCTGGCAGAGCAAAGCTGATGACTACTCGATAGTTCAGTGTGCCATACTTTACGGCTTAGAACCGGGTCTTCAACGACGTTTTGAACGTCATGGAGCATATGAGATGTTCCAGGAGTTGAAGTTAATATTTCAAGCAAATGCCCAGATTGAGAGATATGAAGTCTCCAATAAGTTCTACAGCTGCAAGATGGAAGAGAATAGTTCTGTCAGTGAGCATATACTCAAAAAGTCTGGGTATAACAATCACTTGATTCAACTGGGAGTTAATCTTCCGGATGATAGCGTCATTGACAGAATTCTTCAATCACTACCACCAAGCTACAAGAGCTTCGTGATGAACTATAACATGCAAGGGATGAATAAGACAATTCCCGAGCTCTTCGCAATGCTAAAGGCAGCGGAGGTAGAAATCAAAAAGGAGCATCAAGTGCTGATGGTCAATAAGACCACTAGTTTCAAGAAAAAGGGCAAAGGGAAGAAGAAGGGGAACTTCAAGAAGAACAGCAAGCAAGTTGTTGTTCAGGAGAAGAAACCCAAATTTGGACCTAAGCTTGAGACTCAGTGCTTCTACTACAAGCAGACTGGTCACTGGAAGCGGAACTGCCCCAAGTATTTGGCGGATAAGAAGGATGGCAAGGTGAACAAAGGTATATGTGATATACATGTTATTGATGTGTACCTTACCAGAGCTCGCAGTAGCACCTGGGTATTTGATACTGGTTCTGTTGCTAATATTTGCAACTCGAAACAGGGACTACGGATTAAGCGAACACTGGCCAAGGACGAGGTGACGATGCGCGTGGGAAACGGTTCCAAAGTCGATGTGATCGCCGTCGGCACGCTACCTCTACATCTACCTTCGGGATTAGTATTAGACCTAAGTAATTGTTATTTGGTGCCAGCGTTGAGCATGAACATTATATCTGGATCTTGTTTGATGCGAGACGGTTATTCATTTAAATCAGAGAATAATGGTTGTTCTATTTATATGAGTAATATCTTTTATGGTCATGCACCCTTGAAGAGTGGTCTATTTTTAATGAATCTCGGTAGTAGTGACACACATATTCATAATGTCGAAGCCAAAAGATGCAGAGTTGATAATGATAGTGCAACTTATTTGTGGCACTGCCGTTTAGGTCATATCGGTGTAAAGCGCATGAAGAAACTCCATAATGATGGACTTTTGGAATCACTTGATTATGAATCACTTGGTACTTGCGAACCGTGTCTCATGGGCAAGATGACTAAAACACCGTTCTCCGGAACTATGGAGAGAGCAACTAATTTGTTGGAAATCATACATACAGATGTATGTGGTCCGATGAATATTGAGGCTCGTGGCGGATATCGTTATTTTCTCACCTTCACAGATGATTTGAGCAGATATGGGTATATCTACTTAATGAAACATAAGTCTGAAACATTTGAAAAGTTCAAAGAATTTCAGAGCGAAGTTGAAAATCATCGTAACAAGAAAAAAAAGTTTCTACGATCAGATCGTGGAGGAGAATATTTGAGTTACGAGTTTGGCCTACATTTGAAACAATGCGGAATAGTTTCGCAACTCACGCCACCCGAAACACCACAACGTAATGTTGTGTACGAACGTCGTAATCGTACTTTACTAGATATGGTGCGATCTATGATGTCTCTTACTGATTTACCGCTATCGTTTTGGGGTTATGCTTTAGAGACGGCTGCATTCATTCTAAATAGGGCACCGTCGAAATCCGTTGAGACGACGCCTTATGAACTATGGTTTGGCCAGAAACCAAAGTTGTCGTTTCTTAAAGTTTGGGGTTGCGATGCTTATGTGAAGAAACTTCAACCTGATAAGCTCGAACCTAAATCAGAGAAATGTGTCTTCATAGGATACCCAAAGGAGACTGTTGGGTACACCTTCTATCACAGATCCGAAGGCAAGACATTCGTTGCTAAGAATGGATCCTTTCTAGAGAAGGAGTTTCTCTCGAAAGAAGTGAGTGGGAGGAAAGTAGAACTTGATGAGGTAACTGTACCTGCTCCCTTATTGGAAAGTAGATCATCACAGAAACCAGTTTCTGCGACACCTACACCAATTAGTGAGGAAGTTAATGATAATGATCATGAAACTTCAGATCAAGTTATTACTGAACCTCGTAGGTCAACCAGATTAAGATCCGCACCAGAGTGGTACGGTAATCCTGTTCTGGAGGTTATGGTACTAGACCATGACGAACCTACGAACCATGAAGAAGCAATGGTGAGCCCAGATTCCGCAAAATGGCTTGAGGCCATGAAATCCGAGATGGGATCGATGTATGAGAACAAAGTATGGACTTTGGTTGACTTGCCCGATGATCGGCAAGCCATTGAAAATAAATGGATCTTCAAGAAGAAGACTGACGCTGACGGTAATGTTACTGTTTATAAAGCTCGACTTGTTGCGAAAGGTTTTCGACAAGTTCAAGGGATTGACTACGATGAGACCTTCTCACCCGTAGCGATGCTCAAGTCTGTCCGAATCATGTTAGCAATTGCCGCATTTTATGATTATGAAATTTGGCAAATGGATGTCAAAACTGCATTCCTGAATGGATTTCTGGAAGAAGAGTTGTATATGATGCAACCGGAAGGTTTTGTCGATCCAAAGGGAGCTAACAAAGTGTGCAAGCTCCAGCGATCCATTTATGGACTGGTGCAAGCCTCTCGGAGTTGGAATAAACGCTTTGATAGTGTGATCAAAGCATTTGGTTTTATACAGACTTTTGGAGAAGCCTGTATTTACAAGAAAGTGAGTGGGAGCTCAGTAGCATTTCTGATATTATATGTGGATGACATATTGCTAATTGGAAATGATATAGAATTTCTGGATAGCATAAAGGGATACTTGAATAAGAGTTTTTCAATGAAAGACCTCGGTGAAGCTGCATATATATTGGGCATCAAGATCTATAGAGATAGATCAAGACGCTTAATTGGACTTTCACAAAGCACATACCTTGACAAAGTTTTGAAGAAGTTCAAAATGGATCAAGCAAAGAAAGGGTTCTTGCCTGTATTACAAGGTGTGAGATTGAGTAAGACTCAATGCCCGACCACTGCAGAAGATAGAGAGAAGATGAAAGATGTTCCCTATGCTTCAGCCATAGGCTCTATCATGTATGCAATGCTGTGTACCAGACCTGATGTGTGCCTTGCTATAAGTTTAGCAGGGAGGTACCAAAGTAATCCAGGAGTGGATCACTGGACAACGGTCAAGAACATCCTGAAATACCTGAAAAGGACTAAGGATATGTTTCTCGTTTATGGAGGTGACAAAGAGCTCATCGTAAATGGTTACGTTGATGCAAGCTTTGACACTGATCCGGACGATTCTAAATCGCAAACCGGATACGTGTTTACATTGAACGGTGGAGCTGTCAGTTGGTGCAGTTCTAAGCAAAGTGTCATGGCGGGATCTACGTGTGAAGCGGAGTACATAGCTGCTTCGGAAGCAGCAAATGAAGGAGTCTGGATGAAGGAGTTCATATCCGATCTAGGTGTCATACCTAGTGCATCGGGTCCAATGAAAATCTTTTGTGACAATACTGGTGCAATTGCCTTAGCAAAGGAATCCAGATTTCACAAGAGAACCAAGCACATCAAAAGACGCTTCAATTCCATCCGGGATTTAGTCCAGGTGGGAGACATAGAAATTTGCAGGATACATACGGATCTGAATGTTGCAGACCCGTTGACTAAGCCTCTTCCACGAGCAAAACATGATCAGCACCAAGACTCCATGGGTGTAAGAATCATTACTGTGTAATCTAGATTATTGACTCTAGTGCAAGTGGGAGACTGAAGGAAATATGCCCTAGAGGCAATAATAAAGTTATTATTTATTTCCTTATATCATGATAAATGTTTATTATTCATGCTAGAATTGTATTAACCGGAAACATAATACTTGTGTGAATACATAGACAAACAGAGTGTCACTAGTATGCCTCTACTAGACTAGCTCGTTGATCAAAGATGGTTATGTTTCCTAGCCATAGACATGAGTTGTCATTTGATTAACGGGATCACATCATTAGGAGGATGATGTGATTGACTTGACCCATTCCGTTAGCTTAGCACTCGATCGTTTAGTATGTTGCTATTGCTTTCTTCATGACTTATACATGTTCCTATGACTATGAGATTATGCAACTCCCGTTTACCGGAGGAACACTTTGTGTGCTACCAAACGTCACAACGTAACTGGGTGATTATAAAGGTGCTCTACAGGTGTCTCCAAAGGTACTTGTTGGGTTGGCGTATTTCGAGATTAGGATTTGTCACTCCGATTGTCGGAGAGGTATCTCTGGGCCCACTCAGTAATACACATCACTATAAGCCTTGCAAGCATTGTAACTAATGAGTTAGTTGCGGGATGATGTATTACGGAACGAGTAAAGAGACTTGCCGGTAACGAGATTGAACTAGGTATCGAGATACCGACGATCGAATCTCGGGCAAGTAACATACCGATGACAAGGGGAACAACGTATGTTGTTATGCGGTCTGACCGATAAAGATCTTCGTAGAATATGTGGGAGCCAATATGAGCATCCAGGTTCCGCTATTGGTTATTGACCGGAGAGGTGTCTCGGTCATGTCTACATAGTTCTCGAACCCGTAGGGTCCGCACGCTTAACGTTACGATGACAGTTATATTATGAGTTTATATGTTTTGATGTACCGAAGGTTGTTCGGAGTCCCGGATGTGATCACGGACATAACGAGGAGTCTCGAAATGGTCGAGACATAAAGATTGATATATTGGAAGCCTATGTTTGGATATCGGAAGTGTTCCGGGTGAAATCGGGATTTTTCTGGAGTACCGGGAGGTTACCGGAACCCCCCGGTAACTTAATTGGCCTTAGTGGGCCTAGGTGGAAGAGAGGAGAGGAGGCCAGGGCAGGGCCACACGCCCCTCCCCCCCGAGTCCGAATAGGATAAGGAGAGGGGGGCGGCGCCCCCCCTTTCCTTCCTCCCCTCCACCTCTTCCCCTCTCTCTCCTAGTCCAACATGGAAAAGGGGGGAGTCCTACTCCCGGTAGGAGTAGGACTCCTCCTGGCGCGCCTCTCCCCTTTGGGCGGCCGAACCCCCCCTTGCTCCTTTATATACGGGGGCAGGGAGGCACCTCTAGACACACAATTGATCATTGATCTCTCTTAGCCGTGTGCGGTGCCCTCCTCCACCATATTACACCTCGATAATATCGTAGCGGTGCCTAGGCGAAGCCCTGCGTCGGTAGAACATCATCATTGTCACCACGCCGTCGTGCTGATGAAACTCTCCCTCAACACTCGGTTGGATCGGAGTTCGAGGGACGTCATCGAGCTGAAGGTGTGCTGAACTCGGAGGTGCCGTGCGTTCGGTACTTGATCGGTCGGATCGTGAAGACGTACGACCACATCAACCGCGTTGTGTTAAACACTTCCGCTTTCGGTCTACGAGGGTACGTGGACAACACTCTCCCCTCTCGTTGCTATGCATCACCATGATCTTGCGTGTGCGTAGGATTTTTTTTGAAATTACTACGTTCCCTGACAAAAGCCGTCAGAGTGTCGAACCACCTCGATGCCGAGGAAGTAGTGGAGCGGCCCCAAGTCCTTCAGGGCGAACTCGGCACTTAGAAGAGCTGTAAGCTGTCCAAGAAGCTAAGCCGAGGAGGCCATGAAGATGATGTCATCGACGTAGAGGAGGAGGTATGCAGTCGCATCACCGTGATGGTACACGAAAAGTGAGGCATCCGAGTAGCTCGAAACCCCATCTACTGAAAAAAGCGGCGCATGCGCTGGTACCATGCCCTCGGCGCCTCCTTCAACCCATACAGAGAACAGGAAAGCATCACACATGATCGGGATGAGTGGCCTCGATGGATCTGGTGGGCTACTCGTAGTAGACCTGTTCGACGAGATGGCCATGGAGGAAGGCGTTGGAGACGTCCAACTGATGCACCTGCCAAGCATAGGAAACAACAAGCTATGGGACAGTATGTATCGTGCCCGGCTTGACAACCGGGGCGAAGGTGTCGGTGAAGTCCATTCCGGTGTGTTGCCGGAAACCACGAACTACCCAACGAGCCTTGTGCCACTAAAGGGTCTCATCAGGACGCGTCTTGTGGTGAAAGACCCACTTCCCGCTAATGATATTAGCATGACAGGGACGCGGAACAAGGTGCCATGTGTGATTGCACTGCAGCGTGTCAAACTCCTCCTGCATAGCGGCGAGCCGGTTAGGGTTGCGAAGGGTAGCGCGGGCAGACGACGAAACTGATGATGGAGAGGACGTTGAAACTGCGCACAGGTACTGCTCGAAAGGGTACCGGCTGCTCGGACGAAGGACCCTGAGGCGGGCCCGAGTTGTGACCCTGAGCAGAGGTGCCGGGGTGGGCGACTGCTTGGTAGGCACGTCGGTTGGTGAAGACGTGCCCGGACCCGACGAGACTAATTAGGGCGGGTCCGGTGTGGAGGTGCGGGAGGCCGCACCCGGGGCGACCGAGGCTGGGACCGCATCGAAGGCCTTGTCCAAGGCTGCCAAAGCTACGTCCGAGGCGGGCGAGCTCGACGTGGCAGCCGTGACAGTGGGGGAGGCGGCCGCGTGGCAACCGAGCTCGAAGACGACGCCGGGGAGCCGTGAGCGGGCCACGAGCGCCCTCCATGGGGATGTTGCGGAGTCGGTAAAGACCCGCCAAGGGGAGGCGGTGATGACGATGTCGGTCCGTCAGCGGATGGTACCTGCTGAAAAGGGAACACTTTCTCGTCAAAGTACACGTGTCTCTAGGTGATCACACGATGAGAGACAGGATCATAGCATCGGTAGCCCTTGGTATTGGTGAAGGAAATATGCCCTAGATGCAATAATAAAGTTGTTATTTATATTTCCTTATATCATGATAAAAGTTTATTATTCATGCTAGAATTGTATGAACCGGAAACTTGATACATGTGTGAATACATAGACAAAACGTTGTGTATCTAGTATGCCTCTACTAGACTAGCTCGTTAATCAAAGATGGTTAAGTTTCCTAACCATAGACATGTGTTGTCATTTGATGAACGGGACCACATCATTAAGAGAATGATGTGAGGGATAAGACCCATCCGTTAGCTTAGGATAATGATCGTTAAGTTTTATAACTATTGCTTTATTCATGACTTATACATACTCCTTTGACTATGAGATTATGCAACTCCCGAATACCGGAGGAACACCTTGTGTGCTATCAAACGTCACAATGCAACTGGGTGATTATGAAGATGCTCTACAGGTGTGTCCGAAGGTGTTTGTTGGGTTGGCATAGATCGAGATTAGGATTTGTCACTCCGAGTATCGGAGAGGTATCTCTGGGCCCTCTCGGTAATGCACATCATAGTGGCGAAGCCATGCATGAGCTGTGTAGTCAAATTACTAAACAGCTGTTTGGCAAAAACATCATACAATAAGTATATATCATTCAGAAAAAATCATAAATACATACATATGACTACACAAGTTTGAATTGACTACACATGAATGAATTCTTGGCACCGCCACTGGCACATCATGATAAGCCTTGCAAGCAATGTGACTAAAGAGTTAGTTGTGGGATGATGCATTATGGAACGAGTAAAGAGACTTACCGGTAACGAGATTGAACTAGGTATGAAGATACCGACGATCGAATCTCGGGCAAGTAACATACCGATGACAAATGGAATAACGTATGTTGTCATTGCGGTTTGACCGATAAAGATCTTCATAGAATATGTAGGAACCAATATGAGCATCCAGGTTCCGCTGTTGGTTATTGATCGGAGATGTGTCTCGGTCATGTCTACATAGTTCTCGAACCCGTAGGGTCCGCACGCTTAACGTTCGATGACGATTTGTATTATGAGTTATGTGTTTTGGTGACCGAAGATTGTTCGGAGTCCCGGATGAGATCACGGACATGGTGAGGAGTCTCGAAATAGTCGAGAGGTAAAGATTGATATATTGGACGATAGTATTCGGACACCGGAATAGTTCCAGAGTGTTTCGGGTATTTATCGGAGTACCGGGAGGTTACCGGAACCCCCCGGGGAAAGTTATGGGCCACATGGGCCTTGGGAGGGAGGCACACCAGCCCACAAGGGGCTGGCGTGCCCCCCACTTGGAAGGGGTCCGAATTGGAGTGGGGAAGGGGCGCTGTCGGTGTCAAAACCGGCGGATCTCGGGTAGGGGGTCCCGAACTGTGCGTCTAAGGTCGATGGTAACAGGAGACGGGGGACACGATGTTTACCCAGGTTCGGGTCCTCTCTATGGAGGTAATACCCTACTTCCTGCTTGATTGATCTTGATGAATATGAGTGTTACAAGAGTTGATCTACCACGAGATCGTAATGGCTAAAACCTTAGAAGTCTAGCCTGTTTGACTATGGTAATGAGTATATCCTTTCTGGACTAAACCCTCCGGTTTATATAGACACCGGGAGGATCTAGGGTTACATGGAGTTGGTTACATAGGAAGGAATCTTCATAATTGGTCGCCAAGCTTGCCTTCCACGCCAAGGAGAGTCCAATCCGGACACGGGTACAGTCTTCGGCCTTCATGTCTTCACAGCCCATCAGTCCGGCCCATGGATAACAGGTCGGACGCCCGAGGACCCCTTAGTACAGGACTCCCTCAGTAGCCCCCGAACCAGTCTTCAATAGCGAGGTGTTTGGCACAAATTGTCTTCGGCATTGCAAGGCGGGTTCCTCTTTTAATGATCTCCAAGTAATGTATTCGGCTATTGATCCAATGCCACTCCCCTGGGCTTCTGCGCGTTAAATAACTTCGTCCTCCACGTGTCGGGCGAATGTGGAAGGTCAGGGTATTTTTGCGAATAACACCTCATCCATGCAAGGAAGAGCGCCCATTTAAAGAGATTAGATCCTAGATCCATTCGGCACCACGCAGAGAAAATCCCCAGAGACTGCTAGGAGAAACCACCCTAGCATGGCTAGCGTTCCTAGCTCCTCTTCCCATTCCGGCCAAAGAGAAAGGCGGGTGGGAGAGGTGTTCTGTGTCCCACAGTCAATTGACGAAGCTGCAGACGCAGGGATTTCTTCCCCCTGCAGATCTAGTCCCTGTTCGAGCGGGGCTAGCTTCCTTCAATGGTGAGACTCAGGCAGAGGGCTTCCCCAATCCATCCGGGGGAGAGCGGGTGTGTTCCGTCCCCTACCTGATAAGAGGCGTCGGATTTCCAATCCACTCCGTTCCTCCGAGGGCTTCTGGAATATTATGGCCTCTAGCTGCACAACTTCACCCCTGCCTCCATTCTACACATTGCAGGTTATGTCGCTTTATGCGAATCATTTCTGGGCATCGAGGCCCATTTTGAGCTGTGGAGGAAGTTGTTCTGTTTTGTCCCGCGCAGTCATGAGGGGTCAATATTTGAAGTGGGCAGAGCCGAAGTATGGCGCATCGCCGATACCGGACATCTGTCCGGCACACCAAGGAAGGCATCTGAAGAATGGCCTTCTGAATGGTTCTATATTGAGGACGTCGTGCTTCCTGACCCAGTTCGAAAGGGTCTCCCTGAATTTGCGAGCGTTCCGCTGAAGAAACGCCACATTTGGCATCCCCGGAGTCTTGAAGAGGATTACAACGCAGAAGTTCGTTAGCTCATGAGCAAGATAAAGATGCTCGCTCAGTCCGGACTCACAATAATCGAGGTAATGGCGACCTCCATAGTGCGAGGGGTTCAGCCGCTACAATACAGAGGGCTGCCAATGTGGCACTATAATGGAGAGGATGACGCCTCCCGCTGTGGCCGGAAGGGTCCGGATACCCCCGCCGCTCTGGCCAAAATATTGGCCGAGCTGCTTAAAGGGGAGGAAGAGGAATTTCTTCGCATTAAGCGCAGAGATGGGTATTCTATGTATGATCCTCCCAGTAGGGTAGGCCTCAACCCCTCTGTTTCACTCATTCCACTTCTGGACTACTTTTGATAAATTTCAGATATGTTTGTTATGACAGCACTGGCGGAAGGTCACCGAAGGACTTCATAGTCCCGCCCCACAGCCGGAGAACCACAACCAGGAGCTTGACCCCAGGTTTGAAGAGGATCCGGATATATATATGTGGTGCTCGCGGAGGGAGTGTTTTACCAGACGAGCTATGATGGCACAGAAGTGGACATCACCGCCGACTACCCTGACCTTCTTCCCGTTTCACGCGTAAGTAAGCAAGAGACACCTCCTCTAAAAGAGTGTTCTTATTCTGCCTCACCCACCGCACTGCCTTGTGTCCCAAAGAGGAGGTTCGGCGATTCCTAGGAGGTCGGCTCCCACACCGGGCGAGACTTCGAAGAGGAAGGCCGGTGTAGACACAACCAGGCTTTCATCAAAGAGGTACGTATTCGTAAATATGTTCTTCAGCGGCCGCATCCAATTTTGAGTTGTGCGTTTGTCTCATTCCAGGAAAAAGATTCGCCGGACTGTGTGCGGGGGCCCGGTCAGTCATGCTCCCGACAACCGGGATTTAGATCCAACCGGAGAGATGGGGGCCGGTATGGGAACAATGCCGGATTGTCCTTCGGCCGAGGATTCGGAAGATATGTCCGTCACCAATTCGGAGGTAGAAAGCGCCATGAATCAACGGTGCTGCAGGGCTGTCTTACGAGACCCCACGTTCATGGAAGAGGCATTCAATGCCTTCAGCTCGGGCGACGCATACATCCGAGCTGCTCGAGATGGGCTTAGAAAAGCCACGAGGCAATATTTGACAGATGTGCAGGTAAGTTTTTCTTTGTCCAAAAAAGGATAACCATGTGCCCATAGCCCCCGAGACTGAAAGCAGTTGGTACAACTGATTTAAGGATCGTTGTATAACCAGGTCCTTACAGAGAAGAATGGCCTGCTAGCCCAGGAGCTGGAGCGGTGTCGGGTGCAGCTAAATGCTGCTACCACCGAACTGGAGAACTTCAAGAAGGCGTCTTCTGGTAACGTTCCCCTCCATCGAGGAACAATAATTGTATATCAACTGTGCTAATGCTGTTGCTGATCGCATAATAGGGTCGCCTGATCAAGTTGAAGAGAAGTTGAAAATCACCCAAGAGGGAGAAAAAGAGGCGAAAAGGCAACACGCCGCAGGTGAGCGTGTGTTGACCCGCGTCAAAGTTGAGAAAAACAAGCTACATGATTCCAACACTACATTGGGTGAATAATTGAAAGATGTTCGAGCCCAGCTAGCCGATTCCGTGAAGGAGAACAAGAAGCTGCGGGGCGGCATATTCAGTATGGGTCTGAACTATTTTTAAAGTAGTTCGGAGATAAATGGAACTGATATAGTTATGATTGCAGGCATATCGACGGGCCGTCCTGAAGAGGAGGTATCCGGATCATCAAGTGATCTGCTGCAAAGGCTGTCGCAAGTGCACGAGCATGCTCGGCTGGCCATGCGGAGTGTTGCCAAGGCTTTATGGCCATCCGCCTCCGCTCCAGGAAGTATGGAGAAGCTTGTAGAGCTGTTCAAGGGAGCGCGGCGGCGTATCTGACTATGGAAGATATCGGCCTGCCGAGAGGGTGTGCGAGAGGCCTGGGCCATGGTGAAAATGCAATGTACCAAGCTGGATCCTAATCACATGGCCCTGGTTGGACCGCTAGGGTCAAATGGGAAGAAATTCCCGTTAGTTTAGTATATGACCAAGTAGACGTGGCCGCCAAATTTTCACAGCAGGACTGTAAACTAGATAGCCTGATAGATGACATAGATAAAGAGTAGGCGTGCGATTTTACGTGACAATACACTTTATCAGCAAACTTACCTCCGGTCGAATTGTAAAAGATTGTCATGGTAGACTTTCCGCTTCAGCCTCCGATACCCAGGGGTGGAGTCTTTCCGAATACTATGCCGGTGGAAAACACCAAGTACGTTCGGGAACTAGGCGATCCGGTCATAATGCTTGAACAGACAAGCTGTATTCGGGGAGTTATGTTATATTACTTTTAATGTAAGAAACATCTTCCAGGAAGAATAGTTTCGTTAAGGCTTCCTCTTCCTGGGTCGGCATGCGTTTATGCATGACTAAGCTGTGATGCAAAATAATCATGAGAGTCTGTGTATTTTCAGTAGTTTATATTGCTACGAAGGCAGTTCGTCGTTTGTCCGCCGACCAATTATTCCCTGAAGAACGCTAGCTTTTGGCTTCACCCGTCTGAGGTACATGTCCGGATGACCCGGTTGTAACAATCACAGAGGTGCTCCCTTTATGCCCTAGCCGGACAAGCGAGAACGTAGGGCGTACGCACAGGAGCCAGGCAACCCAGCTTGGCAGAAACTTAAGTCATAGAGGTGCATATAATGGCGAAGATAGGACATGTATGAGTAAACAATACCCAAATATATGGTGAGCTTTATGCTTGAAATAATAATAGGCTTCTATTGAAGGAAGCCCCCAGTTATGGTGGGGTGTGTACATTTAAGGATGTGTACCCCTCAAGTGTGCGGCTTACCCGAACACACGCTAGAAGTCGCAAAAAAATGAAAAGAAAAAGGGAAAAAAGAAAAAAGGAGAAAAAGGTAATGAACAATGTGTCCGGACTTAGGCGTAGAATCTTCGGAGTCTGGCAACGTTCCATGGGTTCGGCTCCAAGCGATTGTCCGATGCATTGCGAAGGCGATAGGCCCCTTGTCGATGTCAAAACCGGCGGATCTCGGGTAGGGGGTCCCGAACTGTGCGTCTAAGGCGGATGGTAACAGGAGGCGGGGGACACAATGTTTACCCAGGTTCGGGCCCTCTCGATGGAGGTAATACCCTACTTCCTGCTTGATTGATCTTGATGATATGAGTATTACAAGAGTTGATCTACCACGAGATCGTAGAGGCTAAACCCTAGAAGCTAGCCTATGGTATGATTGTTGTTGTCCTACGGACTAAACCCTCCGGTTTATATAGACACCGGAGGGGGCTAGGGTTACACAGAGTCGGTTACAAGGGAGGAGATCTACATATCCGTATTGCCAAGCTTGCCTTCCACGCCAAGGAGAGTCCCATCCGGACACGGGTCGAAGTCTTCAATCTTGTATCTTCATAGTCCAACAGTCCGGCCAAAGGATATAGTCCGGCTGTCCGAGGACCCCCTAATCCAGGACTCCCTCAGTAGCCCCTGAACCAGGCTTCAATGGCGATGAGTCCGGCGCGCAGATTGTCTTCGGCATTGCAAGGCGGGTTCTTCTCCAAATTCTGAATACTTGTTTGAGTAGTGTCCGGCTTCCCATAAATGTTGCACTCCTTGGCTTCCGCGCCTAATAATGGATATCCTCCACGCGTCGAGCGAATGCGAGAAGTCGGGGCATTTTTACATTTGCCACCCTAGCCATGTGGGTAAATCGCCTATTAAAGAGACGGGGATTCTCAGATCCAGATCACACCATCCTCCCACAGCGAGCATCCAACGGAGCGCGCCCGGAAAAAATCCATTCCAACATGGCCGGCCATCGCAGTTCCTCCTCTCGCTCCCGTAGCCCTAAGCCCGACAATTGGAAGAAGTGTTCCGTCCCGCACAGCCAATTAGTAGAGTTACAGACCCAGGGATTTCTCCCTCCAGCGTATATGGTCCCCGTTCGAGCCGGGCTCGCCACCTATAATGGCGGGGAGCAAGCGGAGAGCTTTCCCAACCCATCCATGGGGGAGCGAGTATGCCTTGTCCCTTACTTATTAAGAGGGCTTGGATTTCCAATTCATCCGTTCCTCCGCGGGCTCCTGGAGTTCTATGGCCTCCAGCTGCATAATTTCACTCCCGCCTCCATATTACACATTGCTGGCTATGTCGCCCTTTGCGAGTTGTTTCTGGGCTGCGAGCTCATTTCGAGCTATGGAAGAGGCTATTCTGCCTCGTACCCCGTACACAGGAGGGGTCGATATATCAAGTGGGCGGAGCCGAGATATGGCGCATCGCCGGGACCGGATATATGTCCGGTACTCCGAAGAAGACGTCCGAAGATTGGCCTTCGGAGTGGTTTTATATGGAGGACGTCCCCCTTCCGGACCCTATTCGGATGGGCCTTCCTAAGTTCGACAATGCTCCCTGAAGAAACGCCGCAGCTGGCGCCCTCGGAGCCCCCAGGAGGAAGATAACGGAGAAGTCCTTTACCTGATGGGCCGGATAAAAATGCTGGCTCAATCAGGACTGACAATAATCGAGGTTATGTCATATGTATAATGCGGGGGGTACAGCCACTTCAATATCGGGGACACCCTATGTGGCACTTCAATGGAGAAGATGATGCCACCCGCTGCGGTCGTAAAGGGACCGGACTCCGTCGCTGCTCTAGAGAAAATCCTGTCCGATTTATACAAGGAGAGGAAGAGGAGTTCATCCATATCAAGCCACAGGATGGGTTCTCCATGTACAACCCCCCAAGCTGGGTGAGCTGCTACTTTTTACTCCAGACCTTCCCGCATTCTTTGTCATAATATTTACCTTGCTATTTCATAGCAGGAGCTGCGAAAAGCTGTGAGGGAGGTCCACAGCCCGCCTCCACAACCAGAGGACCCTGACCGGGCCCTCGACCCCGGACTCGAAGAGGATCCGGACATAGTTTGTGGAGCTGATTGACAGGACGTTCTATCAATTGAGCTGCGATGATGCCATGGTGGCCATCATAGCCGATTATCCTAGACTACTCCCTGCGTCGCATGTAAGTAAAACCGGAGTCCCAACTTCCGAGAAGGATCCCCTTTTCTGCACTTCACCTACCGTACACATATGGTGTCTTACAGGGAAGGCCCTCGGGACGCCATGCCGAACCCGCAGTGACTCGCCAACAAGGGGCACCGAAGCCGGGTAGGCTAAAAAGGAAGGCGGTCAGGACTGAGACGCCGTCGCAGAGGTATGATACAGAACCTCGCTCCGTGGTTGTCGTCTTTTAAAATATAATAACGTCCATGTTTCCTAGTAGGAAAAACGCTCGCCGGACTATATCCGGAGAGGTTGCCGATCACGCCTCCATCCAGTCGGGCTCCAGGGCCGGACATAGAGGCGGAAGCTAACATGGGGCGAACGCCGGATGTTCCTCCTACAGAGGATGCGGATAGGCTATCCGCTACAAATTCCGAGGTGGAGAGCGCTATGAATCACAGGTGTCGCCGGGCCGTACTCCGTGACGCTTGTTTCTCCCAAGAGGCGTTTGATGCCTTCAACTCAGGAGACGCGTACATCCGTGCTGCTCAAAATGGTCTTGCCAGAGCCACGGACCAGTATGTAAAGGATATACGGGTAAGAAAATCTGATAATTATATATATATCAGTAGCCCCTGAGACTTGAAACAGTTGACACAACTGATTTAAGGATCATTATTTGTGCAGGTTCTTACAGAGAAGAATACCCAATTGTCTCAAGAGCTGGAAGAGTGCAAAGCCCAGCTACGGGCCGCAGTTGCCGCGCTGAAGGAGTCCGAGAAGGCCCCCTCTGGTAACACTTGTCTCTATTGCAAAGAATGACAGGTACCAGATAGTATGCGGCATGCATGCAAATCTAACAATAGATTCTGCAGATGACTCCGGAGTGAATCCGGAGGTCGTGATAGGGAATGAGCCGCATGCCCAACGACAGCTAAAGGCTGGTGAGCGCGTGCTTAAAAAGGTTAGGCAGGAGAAAAACAATCTCCAAGATGCCAATATCCAGCTGGGCGTGGAACTGAAAGGATGTTCGGGCCCAGCTTGCTGACTCCGTAAAGGAGAATAAGAGGCTTCGACGCGGCATTTTCAGTAAGTGCTTGAACGAACTTTTAAAGAGTTCGGCGAAGAAACCGGCTAACAGACTTATATCTGCAGGTATGCTGACGGGTCGTCCCGAGGAGGAGATGCCCGGGTCCGCGGGTGATCTTCTGCCAGAGCTCTCACAACTGCACGAACAAGTTCGGCAGGTGATGCAGGGCATTGCCCAAGCCTTGTGGCCATCCGTCTCCCTGCCAGGAGGCATGGGGGAGCTTGTAGAGAAGCTCAAGGGAGCGCGGCGGCGCTTCCGATTATGGAAGATATTAGCCTGCCGACAAGGTGCGAGGGAAGCCTGGGCCATGGTGAAGACGCGGTATACCAAGGCTGACCCTAACCACATGGCCGAGGTCGGACCTGTGGGGCCTGATGGGAAGGAGATCCCCGTCAGTTTGGTGTATGACCAAGTAGAATTAGCCGCAAAGTATTCCCAACAGGATTGTAGGCTAGACAGCCTGTTGGATGGTATAGAAGAAGAATTTAGTCAGTCTAAGTGACTGTGTACTTCAAGTGACATATATTGTCCCTAGCCGGATTGTAAATCATTTGTCATGGCGGACCTTTTCGCTTCGACCTCTGGACCCGATAGTCCGGAGTGTATCCGAATACCCGCTCAGTTATGTAAAAACCGGGGTACGCGTGGAAACCAGGCGTAGGGGTCATAAGTGCTTGAACAGACAAGTACCCAACTAGCTATGTTATATTACATGGATAGTAAGAAACATCTTCCAGGGAGAATAGTTCCGTTAAGGGTTCCTTTCCCTGGGTACGCATGCCCTAATGTGCATGTCCGAACTGCGAAAAGAGACGCAGGCTATAAACATCTGGGGGCATGTATTAAAATAAATAAAAGTCATCTTTTGTTCACCGACCGAGTATTCCCTTAAGAACGCTAGCTTTCGGCTTCACCCAGTCTGAGGTACACATCCGGCTGACCCGGCAGTAACAATCGCAGAGGTGCTCCCCTTATGCCCTAGCCGAATTAACGGGAACGTAGGGCATAAACACAAGAGCCAGGCAACCCAGCTTGGCCAAAACTTAAGTCATATCGATGCATATAATGGCGAAAAAAGGTACATGTGGAAGAATAACACATGTGTGGGGCATAGAGCCCGGAAAATAGTTATATTAAGCTTCTGTATAAGAAGCCCCCAGGTATAATGAGCGCGGTTAGCGCGTCAAGATTGTGTAGTCAAGACACAATTTAGCCTTTTAAGGCCTTGAAGAAAAGGAAAAAAGAAAGAGATAAAAGACAGATAACGGATATGTAAAAAATTGACGGAGGTAAGGAGACGAACATAGAGTCCGGCACTAGGCGTAGAACCTTCGGAGTCTGGCTGCGTTCCATGGGTTTGGCTCGAGTCGATTGTCCGATGCATCCCGCAGACGGTACGCTCCACCGGTCAGAACTTGGTCAATAATGAAGGGACCTTCCCATTTGGGCTTGAGCTTGTTCTTTTTCTTCTCCGGTAGGCGTAGAACGAGTTCGCCAACGTTATAGGTTTTGGCCCGTACTTCTCTGCTTTGATACCTTCGAGCCTGTTGCTGATAGAATGCGGAACGGGCTTTTGCCACGTCACGCTCCTCCTCCAGGGCGTCCAAACTGTCCTGCCGATCAAGCTCGGCTTCTTTCTCTTCATACATGCGCACTCGAGGTGAGTCATGAATTATGTCGCAGGGCAGTACCGCCTCTGCGCCGTACACCATAAAAACGGTGTGTATCCGGTAGTGCGATTCGGCGTGGTCCGCAGCCCCCATAGTACGGAGTCGAGCTCCTCTACCCAGTGCGTGTTTGATTCCTTTAAGGACCGCACTAATCTGGGTTTAATGCCGCTCATGATAAGACCATTTGCTCGCTCGACTTGACCGTTAGTTTGCGGGTGATAGACAGAAGCATAATCGAGCTTGATGCCCATGTTGCTGCACCAAAGTTTTACCTCGTCGGCTGTAAAGTTCGAGCCGTTATCGGTGATGATGCTGTGGGGGACGCCATAACGGTGTACAACCCCAGATATGAAGTCTATCACTGGTCCGGATTCGGCCGTTTTAACTGGTTTGGCTTCTATCCATTTGGTGAATTTATCCACCATGACCAATAAGTATTTTTTCTTATGGCTTCCCCCTTTGAGGGGTCCGACCATATCAAGCCCCCAGACCGCAAAGGGCCAAGTAATGGGGATTGTTTGGAGAGCGGTAGGCGGCATATGGCTTTGGTTTGCAAAAAGCTGGCAACCGACGCAACGTTGGACAAGGTCCTGTGCGTCTGCTCGGGCCGTCGGCCAGTAGAAACCTGTACGGAAGGCCTTGCTTACAAGGGCCCGAGCTGCGGCGTGGTGGCCGCCAAGTCCAGCATGAATTTCTGCCAAAAGTTTCCGCCCTTCCTCTTCGGAGATGCACCTTTGAAGGACTCCGGTAGCGCTTTTCTTATAAAGCTCTCCCTCGTGGACCTTGTAGGCTTTAGACCGCCGCACAATGCAACGTGCCTCGTTTGGGTCCTCAGGTAGTTCCTGCCTAGTTAGGTAGGCCAGGAAGGGTTCTGTCCACGGGGCGATGACAGCCATAATCACGTGGGCGGAAGGTGTTATTTCGGTGGCGGAGCCTCCGATTACGTCAGAGTGTTCGGTATCTGGTGTTGTGGCCAAGTCCGGACTGTTGTTGCCGGTCTCTCCTTCCCATACCATGGATGGCTTAAACAGCCTTTCCAAGAAGATATTGGGTGGGACAAGGTCGCGCTTAGCGCCGATGCGGGCGAGGATGTCCGCCGCTTGATTGTTTTCTCGGACCACATGGTGGAATTCGAGCCCCTCGAACCGAGCTGACATTTTGAGGACGGCGTTGCGGTAAGCCGCCATTTTTGGATCCTTGGCGTCAAAGTCTCCATTTATCTGAGATATTGCGAGGTTCGAGTCCCCATGCACCTCCAGGCGTTGAATGCCCATGGAGAATGCCATCCGGAGACCGTGTAACAGGGCCTCATATTCTGCCGCATTGTTGGAGTCTGTGTATAGTATTTGGAGTACGTACTGGACTGTATCTCCGGTGGGGGATGTCAGGACGACACCAGCCCCCAGACCCGCCAGCATTTTAGAGCCGTCAAAGTGCATGATCCAATTGGAGTACGCGCCGTATTCTTTAGGGAGTTCGGCTTCTGTCCATTCGGCGACAAAATCAGCCAGTACTTGTGACTTAATGGCTCGCCGTGGTTTGTATGTTATGTACGGGAGGAGCTCGATAGCCCATTTAGCAATCCGGCCCGTGGCATCGCGGTTGTTTATTATGTCGTTGAGTGGTACTTCCGAGGCCACCGTAATTGAACACTCTTGAAAGTAGTGTCGTAATTTCCGGGATGCCATGAATACCGCGTATGCTATCTTTTGATAATGTGGGTACCGTGATTTGCATGGAGTGAGGACAGTGGATACATAGTATACCGGCTTTTGAAGTGGGAATTTATGTCCGTCCGTCTCTCGTTCGACGACGAGCACTGCGCTTACAACTTGGTGAGTTGCCGCTATATATAACAGCATTGGTTCACCAACATTTGGCGCGGCCAAGGTTGGGTTGGTGGCCAGGATGGCTTTTATTTCTTCCAATCCGGCCGTGGCCGCATCCGTCCACTTGAAGTGTTCGGTGCGCCGAAGAAGGCGATAAAGGGGTAGTGCCTTTTCTCCTAATCGGGAGATAAAGCGGCTTAAGGCCGCCACGCATCCAGTTAGTTTCTGAATTTGCTTGAGGTCTGTTGGGATAGCCAACTGTGACAGAGCTCGGATTTTAGCCGGATTTGCTTCGATTCCTCTACTGGAGATGATGAAGCCTAGGAGCTTTCCGGCGGGCACGACGAAAACGCATTTTTCCGGATTGAGCTTGATGTCGTATGTTCGGAGATTGTCGAACGTGAGCCTCAAGTCGTCTATTAAGGATTCGACGTGTCTGGTTTTAACGACCACATCGTCTACGTATGCCTCCACTGTTTTGCCGATCTGTTTTTCCAGGCATGTCTGAATCATGCGTTGATACGTTGCACCGGCGTTCTTAAGCCCGAAAGGCATGGTGTTAAAACAGAAGGGGCCGTATGGGGTGATAAATGCCGTTGCGGCTTGGTCGGACTCCGCCATCTTGATTTGATGGTATCCGGAGTATGCGTCGAGGAAACACAATGAGTCGTGTCCTGCGGTAGCGTCGATAATTTGATCGATGCGGGGGAGGGGGAAGGGATCCTTGGGGCAAGCCTTGTTGAGGTCCTTGAAATCGACGCATAGGCGCCAGGATTTATCCTTCTTTGGTACCATCACCAGGTTTGCTAGCCAGTCCGGGTGTTTTATTTCTCTAATGAATCCGGCCTCCAGTAACTTGGCTAGCTCCTCTCCCATGGCTTGTCGCTTAGGTTCAGAGAAACGCCGAAGAGTCTGCTTGACCGGCTTGAATCCCTTTAGAATGTTAAGGCTATGCTCGGCCAGCCTGCGTGGGATTCCTGGCATGTCTGAAGGATGCCAGGCGAATATGTCCCAATTCTCGCGCAGGAACTCCCGTAGTGCGGTGTCTACATCGGGGTTTAACTATGCCCCGATGGATGCTGTTTTTGTAGGGTCCGTTGGGTGGACTTGGAATTTGACTATTTCATCCGCTGGTTTAAAAGAGGTGGACTTGGATCTTTTGTCGAGTATCACGTCGTCCCTGTCCACTGTGGAGCGCAGCGCAGTTAATTCCTCGGCCGCGAGGGCTTCGGATAACGCCTCGAGGGCCAGTGCGGCTGTTTTGTTTTCGGCGCGGAGTGCTATGTCCGGATCACTAGCTAGAGTGATGATTCCATTGGGCCCGGGCATTTTGAGCTTCATGTACCCGTAATGGGGTATGGCTTGGAAGATCGTGAATGCCTCCCGCCCTAGAAGGGCGTGGTATCCGCTATTGAACGGGGCCACTTGGAATGTGATTTCTTCGGACCTATAATTCTCCGGCGTGCCGAATACCACATCTAGTGTGATTTTCCCAGCACATCGTGCCTCCCGACTAGGGATGATTCCTCTGAAGGTCGTGCTGCTTTGCTCAATGCGGCTTCTGTCTATTTCCATTTTTTGAAGAGTCTCCTCATAGATGAGGTTTAATCCGCTGCCGCCGTCCATGAGCACTTTAGTAAGCCGGAAGCCGTCCACAATTGGACTAAGGACCAAGGCGGCTGGTGCTCGGGCTGTTCGGAATTTAGGTTCGTCACTGGCATTGAAGGTGATAGCCGTATCGCTCCATGGATTTATTGCTGCCACGTGGCAGACTTCGGCAAGGCTGCGGAGTGCTCGCTTACGCCTATTATTTGAGGCGAAGGTCTCGAAGACTGTCAATACTGTATTGTTGTTCTCCACGGGATGGTGCTCTGCGGTATTGTTAATGAGGAGATCCTCACCGCTCTTGGCCACCTGCCGGAGTACCCAACATGCTCTAAGGCTGTGTGTTGGTATGGTATCCGCTGTACTGTGAATTTTGCATGGCCCATTAAGCCATCCCTCCAATACGGTTCCACGCCCTGTAGTGGGCTTTTGCTTCTTTGTAATTGGGTCGGGCGACTTACGAGAGTGCACCCTTTTAGTTCGGACTGGGGGTTTTGTCAGAGCCGGAGCATCCCAAAATTTTGTTTGGGTTTTCCAGGCGCTTTCCATCGCACAGTACTTCTGTACTATGGCCGCCAAGTCAGCGAAGTGTGCTATGTCACGGCGACTTATGGCGTTGAGGATTCCCTTGTCCATGCAATTATTGCAAAAGAATGAAATTGCGTCTTCCTCGCGACAGTCCTTGACCTTGTTCATTACAAGGAGGAATCTGGCCCAATAGTGGTGTACTATCTCCTGGGGCTCTTGTCTAATGTGGGAAAGATCGTTTATATCTGGGTGGGTGGGCGGATTTAAGTCCGAACCTTGACCCGATCTGAGACCTAGGGGCGGAGGAGTTCCCGATCTTGGAAGTTCGGGCTCCGGGATGTTGCCCAATAGTCTGGCCCGCTGCCTGATTCTAGGTTCAGGGTTTGGGCGATGTCCTCCCGTAGACGGGTATCCGGCTCAGAGAGCTTGGGAATCCGGACATAGTTTGTCCTCAAGATAGAGGAAGAATCGCCGCATTACTCCTCCACCACCGCTATCTGATGGGTGACCGGCGGGGAGTTAATTAATCTCCCTTTGGTCGGGTTTAAGCTCGATCTGATCATAGTCTGTAGCGACTCCCAAGGCGGCGATGCGATCCAAGAGCTCGTTCAAGGAATAGAGCTCTATTGGATCCAATTGCTCGGCGAGTCCCGAGCCGACGTCGAGGCTGTTTTCGATGACCCGAGAAGTCATCGTTGGCGCAGCGGCTGAACAGGCGGTCATGACGAAACCGCCTAGTCGGAGAGTTTGGCCTATAGCCAGGGCTCCCCAGAGGTGATGTTGTCCTTGACAACGAGGCGAGCCATCCAGCTTTATGATGACGGCACAATGGAACTCTGAATGAAAGCAACAATGCCGGTGTCAAAACCGGCGGATCTCGGGTAGGGGGTCCCGAACTGTGCGTCTAAGGCGGATGGTAACAGGAGGCGGGGGACACAATGTTTACCCAGGCTCGGGCCCTCTCGATGGAGGTAATACCCTACTTCCTGCTTGATTGATCTTGATGATATGAGTATTACAAGAGTTGATCTACCACGAGATCATAGAGGCTTAACCCTAGAAGCTAGCCTATGGTATGATTGTTGCCGTCCTACGGACTAAACCCTCCGGTTTATATAGACACCGGAGGGGGCTAGGGTTACACAGAGTCGGTTACATGGGAGGAGATCTACATATCCGTATTGCCAAGCTTGTCTTCCACGCCAAGGAGAGTCCCATCCGGACATGGGTCGAAGTCTTCAATCTTGTATCTTCATAGTGCAACAGTCCGGCCAAAGGATATATCCGGCTGTCCGAGGACCCCCTAATCCAGGACTCCCTCAGCGATTGTCTGATGCATCACGAAGACGGTACGCTCCTCAGGTGAGAACTTCGTCAATTATGAAGGGACCCTCCCATTTGGGCTTGAGTTTGTCCTTTTTCTTCTCCGGCAAGCGTAGAACAAGTTCGCCAATGTTGTAAGTCTTGGCCCGTACTTCTCTGCTTTGATATCTTCGAGCCTGCTGTTGGTAAAATGCTGAACGGGCTTTGGCGACGTCGCGCTCGTCCTCCAGGGCATCTAGGCTATCCTACCGATCTAGCTCGGCTTCTCTCTCTTCGTACATACGCACTCGAGGTGAGTCGTGAATAATATCGCAGGGCAACACAGCTTCTGCGCCGTACACCATGAAGAAGGGTGTGTATCCGATAGTACGGTTGGGCGTGGTTTGCAGCCCCCAAAGTACGGAGTCAAGCTCCTCAACCCAGTGCTTGTCAGATTCTTTCAAGGACCACACTAGTCTGGGCTTGCTGCCGCTCATAATAAGACCATTAGCTCGTTCGACTTGACTGTTGGTTTGCGGGTGGTAGACGGAGGCGTAATCGAGTTTAATGCCGAGATTAGTACACCAGGTTTTTACCTCATCGACTGTGAAGTTAGAGCCGTTGTCAGTGATGATTCTGTGTGGGAAACCATAACGGTGCACAACACCCGATATGAATTCTATCACCGGGCCGGACTCGGCCGTTTTGACCGGTTTAGCCTGTATCCACTTAGTGAATTTGTCCACCATGACCAGCAAATATTTTTTCTTATGGCTTCCCCCTTTAAGGGGTCCGACCATATCCAGTCCCCAGACCACGAAAGGCCAAGTAATGGGGATAGTTTGTAAGGCAGTTGGGGGCATGTGACTTTGGTTGGCGAAGAGCTGGCATCCGACGCAGCGTTGGACGAGGTCCTGCGCGTCTGCTCGGGTTGTCGGCCAATAAAACCCAGTACGGAAGGCCTTGCTAACAAGGGCCCGAGCTGCGGCGTGGTGTCCGCCGAGACCAGCGTGAATTTCCGCTAAAATCTGCCGCCCCTCTTCCTCGGAGATACATCGTTGAAGTACTCCGGTAGTACTTTTCTTGTAGAGCTCTCCGTCATGAACCTTGTAGGCCTTCGAACGCCGGACAATGCGGCGAGCCTCATTCTGGTCTTCGGGAAGCTCCTTCCTATTTACGTAGGCCAAGAAGGGTTCGGTCCACGGGGCAATGACTGCCATAATGAGATGGGCCAACGGTGTTATTTCGGTGGCTGAGCCCCCGATACTATCGGTGTGTTCGGGGTTCGGGGTTGTATTTGGATCTGGACTGTTGTTGCCGCCCTCCCCTTGCCACACCACGGATGGCTTGAAAAGCCTTTCCAGGAAGATGTTAGGTGGGACGGGGTCGCGCTTAGCGCCAATGCGAGCAAGGACGTCCGCCGCCTGGTTACTTTCTCAGGCGACGTGATGAAATTCAAGCCCCTCAAACCGTGCCAACATTTTTAAGACGACATTACGATAAGCTGCCATCTTTGGATCTTTGGCATCAAAGTCACTGTTTATTTGAGTTATTGCAAGGTTTGAGTCCCCGCACACCTCCAGGCATTGTATGCGCATGGATACGGCCATCCGAAGACCATGCAATAAGGCCTCGTATTCGGCTGCGTTGTTGGAGTCTGTGTATAATATCTGGAGTATGTACTAGACGACATCTCCAGTGGGGGACGTTAACACGACGCCCGCTCCCAGCCCCGCCAACATTTTGGAGCCGTCAAAGTACATGACCCAATTGGAATATGCGCCATACTCTTTAGGTTGTTTGGCCTCTGTCCATTAGGAGACGAAGTCAGCCAGTACTTGGGATTTCATGGCTCGGCGTGGCTTGTATGTTATGTCAAATGGAAGTAGCTCTATGGCGCATTTGGCGATCCGTCCCGTGGCATGGCGGTTGTTTATTATGTCAATGAGTGGGACTTCAGAAGCCACCGTGATTGAACACTCCTGGAAGTAGTGTCGTAGCTTGCGGGATGCCATGAAGACCGCGTATGCTATCTTTTGGTAGTGGGGGTACTGGGATTTGCATGGTGTGAGGACAGTAGATACGTAGTATACTGGTTTTTGAAGTGGGAATTTGTGTCCGTCCTGTTCTCGTTCGACGACGAGCACGGCGCTCACCACCTGATGTGTTGCCGATATGTATAGCAACATGGGTTCGCCAGCGTTTGGTGCGGCTGGGATTGGGTTGCTCGCTAGGAGGGCCTTTATTTCCTCCAGTCCGGCAGTCGTCGCGTCTGTCCATTCGAAGTTATCGGTGCGCCGTAAGAGGCGATAGAGCGGTAGTGCCTTTTCTCCTAGTCTGGAGATAAAGCGACTTAACGCTGCCATGCAACCAGCTAATTTTTGGACTTGTTTGAGGTCTGTTGGGGTAGCCAACTGTGATAGAGCTCGGATTTTAGCTGGGTTTGCTTCTATTCCTTTATTGGAAACGATGAAGCCCAGCAGCTTTCCGGCGGGGACGCCGAAGACGCACTTTTCCGGGTTGAGTTTAATGTCATACGCACGGAGGTTGTCGAATGTAAGACGTAAGTCGTCTATTAGTGTTTCGACGTGCCTAGTTTTGATGACGATGTCATCGACGTAAGCTTCTACTGTCTTGCCGATCTGTTTCTCCAGGCATGTTTGAATCATGCGTTGGTATGTGGCGCCGGCGTTCTTGAGCCCGAAGGGCATGGTGTTGAAGCAGAATGGCCCATATGGGGTAATAAATGCTGTTGCAGCCTGATCGGATTCCTTCATTTTGATTTGATGGTATCCGGAATATGCATCAAGGAAGCACAGTGAATCATGTCCTGCGGTGGCGTCAATGATTTGATCAATGCGGGGAGGGGGAAGGGATCCTTAGGGCAAGCCTTGTTGAGGTCTTTGAAATCGACACACAGGCGCCAGGATTTGTCCTTCTTCGGTACCATCACCAGGTTTGCCAGCCAGTCCGGATGTTTGATTTCTCTGATGAATCCGTCTTCGATAAGCTTGGCCAGCTCCTCCCCCATGGCTTGTCGCTTGGGTTCGGAAAAGCGCCGCAGTGTTTGCTTGACCGGTTTAAATCCCTTTAATATATTGAGGCTATGTTCGGCCAGCTTGCATGGGATCCCTGGCATATCCGAAGGGTGCCAGGCAAATATGTCCCAGTTTTCGCACAGGAATTCTCGTAGTGCGGCGTCAACTATTGGTTTCAGTTGCGCTCCTATAGATGCTGTCTTCTTGGGGTCCGTTGGGTGGACCTGGAATTTGACTATTTCTTCTGCTGGTTTGAAGGAGGTGGATTTGGGGCATTTGTCGAGGATTACATCGTCCCTGTCCACCGTGGAGTGCAGTGCAGTTAATTCTTCGGCCGCGAGAGCTTCGGATAGCGCTTCAAGGGCCAGGGATGCGGTTTTATTTTCAGCACGGAGTGCTATGTCTGGATCACTGACAAGAGTGATTATACCGTTTGGTCCGGGCATTTTGAGCTTCATATACCCGTAATGAGGTATAGCTTGGAAGCGTGTAAAAGCATCCCGCCCCAACAGGGCGTGGTATGCGCTGCTGAAAGGGGCCACTTGGAAAGTGATTTCTTTGGACCGATAATTCTCCGGCGTGCCGAATACCACGTCAAGTGTGATTTTTCCCGTGCATCGCGCCTCTCGACTGGGAATGATTGCTCGGAAGGTTGTGCTACTTTGCTTGATGCGGCTCCTGTCTATTTCCATTTTGTGGAGTGTGTCCTCGTAAATGAGGTTTAGTTCGCCGCCGCCATCCATGAGGACCTTGGTAAGTCTAAACCCGTCCACGATGGGACTAAGGACTAACGCTGCTGGCACTCGGACTGTTCTGTACTTCGGTTCGTCATCGGCATTAACTGTTATAGCCGTGTCATTCCAAGGGTTTATTGCAGCAATTTGGCAGACTTCGGCGAGGTCGCGAAGTGCCCTTCTGCGCTTGTTGTTTGAAGCGAATGTCTCGGAGACCGTCAATACTCTTGTGTCATTGTTTTCTGGGGGATGCTGTTCTGGGGCGGCTTTGATAAGGATGTCCTCGCCGCTCTTGGCTACCTGTCGTAGTATCCAACATGATCTAAGGCTGTGGGTTGCCACAGTATCTGGTGTTGTGTGTATTTTGCATGGGCCCTCGAGCCATCCCTCCAGAATGCTGCCGTGCCGCATGGTGGGTTTATGTTTCTTGACTGTTGGATCGGGCGTGCCACGGGAGTGACCCCTCTTCGCTTGTAGGAGGAGTTGAGTTGGGACCGACGGTTCCCAGCGAGCTGCCTGTGTTTTCCAGGCGCTTTCCATCGCGCTGTACTTCTGTACGATAGTTGCTAAGTCAGCGAACTTCTGTATGCGGCAACAATTGATGGCGTTGAGGATTCCTTCGTCCGTGCAATTGTTGCGGAACGCTGATATTGCGTCCTCGTCACGACAATCTTTTACCTTGTCTTTGACAAGGAGGAATCCGGCCCAGAAGTGGTGGACCGTTTCCTGAGACTGTTGTTTTATTCTCATGAGAGCGTTTATGTCCGGGTGGGTGGGTGGAATTAAATCCGAACCCTGTCCTGACCGATTATCCGGAATCTGAAGACCTTCCAGACTCAACAGTCCGGGCTCCAGAGTATCTTCTGATTGTTTAGGACTGCCGTCCGATTCTATGTTCGGAGGGGTGGTCGCATCCTTTCGCTGGTGGGTATCCGGTTCTTCCTGATCGGCGGTCTGGACATAGTCCGTCTTCGATATAGAAGAAGACTCGCCGTCCTGCTCCTCGACCACCGCTATCTGGTGGGTGACCGGTGGAGTTTCGGTTTCTCCTTGATCAGTTTTAGGCCCGATCTGATCATAATCTGTGGTGATTCCCAAAGCGGCGATGCGATCTAGGAGCTCATTTAAGGACGAAAACTTTGCCGGATCCATTTGCTTGGAGTGTTCGGAGTTGATGCGAAGGGGGTTTTCGATGGCCTGAGAGGTCATCGTCGGCTTAACAGCCGAACGGGCGATCATGGTAAAGCCGCCCAGCTGGAGGGTTTGGCCTGGGGCCAGGACTCTCCCGAAGATGATGTTGTCTTTAAGGACATGGCGAGTCATCGAACCTTTCATCGACGTCACAGTGGAACTCTCAGTGAAAGCACCAATGTCGGTGTCAAAACCGGCGGATCTCGGGTAGGGGGTCCCGAACTGTGCGTCTAAGGTCGATGGTAACAGGAGACGGGGGACACGATGTTTACCCAGGTTCGGGCCCTCTCTATGGAGGTAATACCCTACTTCCTGCTTGATTGATCTTGATGAATATGAGTGTTACAAGAGTTGATCTACCACGAGATCGTAATGGCTAAAACCCTAGAAGTCTAGCCTGTTTGACTATGGTAATGAGTATATCCTTTCCGGACTAAACCCTCCGGTTTATATAAACACCGGGAGGATCTAGGGTTACATGGAGTCGGTAACATAGGAAGGAATCTTCATGGTTGGTCGCCAAGCTTGCCTTCCATGCCAAGGAGAGTCCAATCCGGACACGGGTACAGTCTTCGGCCTTCATGTCTTCACAGCCCATCAGTCCGGCCCATGGATAACAGGCCGGACGCCCGAGGACCCCTTAGTCCAGGACTCCCTCAGGTGTCGCCCCCCTTTCCTTCTCCTTCTCCCTCTCCATCCCTCTTTCCCTCTTTGGTAAAAGGAAGGGGGGGTCCGAATTGGACTTGGAGTCCTAGTAGGACTCCTCCCCACTTGTTGGCACGCCTAGGCCGACCTCCTCCCCTCTCCTCCTTTATATACGGGGGTGGGAGCACCTCTAAGCACATCAATTGTTTCTTAGCCGTGTGCGGTACCCCCCTCCACCGTTTACTCCTCCGGTCATATTGTCGTAGTGCTTAGGCAGAGCCCTGCGCGGATCACTTCACCATCACCATCATCACGCCGTCGTGCTGACGAAACTCTCCCTCGACACTTTGCTGGATCGAGAGTTCGAGGTACGTCATCGAGCTGAACGTGTGCTGAACTCAGGGGTGTCGTACGTTCAGTACTTGATCAGTTGGATCGCGAAGACGTTCGACTACATCATCCGCGTTTAACTAACGCTTCCGCTTTCGGTCTACGAGGGTACGTGGACACACTCTCCCCCTCTCGTTGCTATGCATCTCGTAGATAGATCTTGCGTGATCGTAGGTGCTACGTTCCCCAATAGTGGCATCCAAGAAAGGTCTATGCTTAGATGATATGCATGAGTAGGACACAAAGAGTTGTGGGCGATGATAGTCATACTGGTTACCACCAACGTCTTATTTTGATTTGCGGTATTGTTGGATGAAGCGGCCCGCACCAACCTTATATGACCACGTTCATGAGACCGGTTCCACCGACAGACATGCAACTTGTTTTGCATAAAGGTGGCTGGCGGGTGTCTGTTTCTCCAACTTTAGTTGAATCGAATTTGACTATGGCCGGTCCTTGTTGAAGGTTGAAACAGCAAACTTGATGAAACATCGTTGTGGTTTTGATGCATAGGTAAGAACGATTCTTACTAGAAGCCCGTAGCAGCCACGTAAAACTTGCAACAACAAAGTAGAGGACGTCTAACTTGTTTTTGCAGGGCATGTTGTGATGTGATATGGTCAAGACATGATGTGATATACGTTATTGTATGAGATGATCATGTTTTGTAAAAGTTATCGGCAACTGGCAGGAGCCTTATGGTTTTCGCTTTATTGTATGAAATGCAATCGCCATGTAATTGCTTTACTTTATCACTATGCGTTAGCGATAGTTGTAGAAGCAATAGTTGGCGAGACGACAACGACGCTACGATGGAGATCAAGGTATCAAGCCGGTGATGATGGAGATCATGACGGTGCTTTGGAGATGGAGATCAAAGGCACAAGATGATGATGGCCATATCATGTCACATATTTTGATTGCATGTGATGTTTATATCTTGCAGCTATAGAATTTGTTGGAGATTTCATATCGCTCAACTCGGGCATTTGCTTGAAATATTAACTTCAACTCCTGGAACATCTCATATGGTCCATGACGTTCAAAACGTCTTTGAAGTCCCGATTCTAAGCCGTAAAGCATGGCACACTGAACTATCGAGTAGTCATCATCTTGAGCTTGCTAGACGTTCATAACATCAGCATCTGCTCCTGCAGCAGGTGATGGAGTCCTGGATTAAGGGGTCCTCGGGCGTCCGGCCTATGTGACATGGGCCAGACTTATGGGCCGTGAAGATACAAGACAGAAGACTCTCTCCCGTGTCCAGATAGGACTCTCCTTTCCGTGGATGGCAAGCTTGGCGTTCGGATGTGAAGATTCCTTTCTCTGTAACCGACTTTGTACAACCCTAGTCCCCTCCGGTGTCTATATAAACCGGAGGGGTTAGTCCGTAGGGCCAATCATAATCATACATGCTAGAAATCTAGGGTTTAGCCATTACGATCTCGTGGTAGATCAACTCTTGTAATCCTCATCAAGATCAATCAAGCAGGAAGTAGGGTATTACCTCCATCAAAAGGGCCCGAACCTGGGTAAACATCATGTCCCCTGTCTCCTGTTACCATCTACCTTAGACGCACAGTTCGGGACCCCCTACCCGAGATCCACCGGTTTTGACACCGACATTGGTGCTTTCATTGAGAGTTTCGTTGTGTCGTCACCAGGATGTTCGATGGCTCCATCCATCATCTACAACAACGCAGCCCTGGAGGAGGCCTTCCTCCCCGGCCAGATTTTTGTATTCGATGGCTTTGCATTGCGGGCCAACTCGCTTGGCCATCTAGAGCCGATCGACAGCTACGCCCCAGGTCACCAGATTAGTTTTGGAAATCTGGACTATGTCGCTGATATTCGAGGAGACTTGATCTTCCAAGGGTTCACGACCCCAACCTCCGCTCTGGCCTTAGATCCAGAGCGCATCGCCAGGTCCGAAGACGGGATTACTGAGCCCGCCGGACAGTCTACGGCCATTAAGCTCGGCACGGGAGAGCCAGAGGGAGTAGTGTTGCTGGCACCCATCATGAAGGCGGATCCCTCCCCGGACACCGGCTCCGGACCCTCGGAGTCAGCATCGTGTGAGTTCGGCCAAGGAGTTCCCTCCCCGCCGTACTCCACGAACTTTCTTCTCCCTGCCCAAACCTCGCCTTTAAGCGAGGCTCTGGACTTGATGCGGTCCCTCGTCATTACACAGGAGCGATGGCCGAACTATGCCCAGCCCAGACTAGGGGCAAAGAGCAGGGAATTTTACGTCCCACCCACCACCCACTTCATAGCCACTGTCGAGGACTTAACTGACATGCTCAATTACGGCTCGGAAGAAATCGACGGTATGGACGATGATGCCAGAGAAGAGCAGGCCCAAAACCCACCATTTACCGGACGCTGGATGGCCACATCCTCATATGACGTGTACATGGTGGACACACCCAAAGAGAATAACAGCGATGGCAAGGAAAACCAAGTCGAGGATAAACCTCCTAAGATACAGCCAAAGCGCCGACGATAGCGGTGCCGCGCTAAGTCACGCCATGGAAAAGACAGCAATATCGGCACAGGAGAAAACAATACTCTAGACGATGCCGAAGACAATGAAGACCCTGTTGAGCCAACCTCCGAGCCGGACGACTGGGAAGATGGGCGTGCTAGCCCTGATGAACAGGCCGTAAACGAAGACTCGGAGGACAGTAATTATGTTCCGCTCTCTGAGGACGAGGTGAGCCTCGGCGACGAAGAATTTATCTTGCGTGAGGAACCTCTCGAGCAGGAGCGCTTCAGGCGCCGGCTAATTGCTACTGCAAGGAGCCTGAAAAAGAAGCAGCAGCAACTCCAGGCTGATCAAGATCTGCTCAACGATAGATGGACTAATGTCCTGGCAGCCGAGGAATACGGCCTTGAGCGCCCAACTAAAAGTTACCTGAAGCGCACATTGCTACCTCAATTCGATGACGAGGCACTTGAGCCCGTACCATCAGCACGTAATGCGGCTAACCAACCACCTCGTGGCCGGGACAAAACGGCAACTCAAGCCGAATACCAGCCCGTACTACCTCGCCGTAAGGGCAGAGATACAACAGCTCGGAGATATACATATGACCTGCGGTAGGACCTGGACAATAGAGCAGGTCAGACCAGATCAATCTACGGATCGCGGGGGCATGCCCCGACACACAACGACGGCTATCTAGCCAGACGTGACAAACATAATCACGCCCGGGCCGAAAACCGCAGACGGACTCCATCCGAGCTACTCGCGACTTGGCCCGATATAGAGGCGCCGCACACCCCCTTTGCATCACGGATGAAGTAATGGAACACGAATTCCCGGAAGGGTTTAAACCCATGAACATCGAATCATATGATGGAACAACAGACCCCGCGGTATGGATTGAAGATTTTCTTCTCCATATTCATATGGCCCGCGGTGACGATCTTCATGCCATCAAATACCTCCCGCTAAAACTCGAGGGACCAGCTCGGCACTGGTTGAACAGTCTGCCCGAAAACTCCATTGGTAGTTGGGAGGACTTGGAAGACGCCTTCCGCGATAACTTCCAAGGTACATATGTCCGACCTCCGGATGCCGACGACTTAAGTTACATAGTTCAACAACCCGGAGAGTCAGCCAGGAAGCTCTGGACTAGGTTCTTAATTAAAAAGAACCAAATTGTTGATTGTCCAGACACCGAAGCCCTGGCGGCCTTTAAGCATAGCGCCCGAGATGAGTGGCTCGCCCGCCACCTTCGCCAGGAAAAACCGAAATCCATGGCAGCCCTCACCGCGCTAATGACCCACTTTTGTGCAGGAGAAGATAGCTGGCTGCCTCGTCGAAGCAATAGCACCAGCGATCCGGGCACTTCCGAAGCCCGAGATGGCAATGACAAGCCTCGATGCAATAAAAACAAGCGTCAAAATAATAATGTAGGAACCCAAGACACGGCGGGCAACGCCGGATTCAGTGGTTCCAAATCTGGCCAACAGAAGAAGACATTCAAGGCACGCAAAGATGGCCCATCCAGTTTAGACATGATATTGGATCGGCCCTGTCAAATTCATGGCAGCCCTGACAAACCCGCCAACCATACCAACAGAAATCGTTGGGTCTTCAAACAAGCAGGCAAGCTCAACGCCGAACACAAGGGGAAGGGGCCGCCCAGTGACAGCGATGATGAGGAGACTCGCCAACCGAACACCAGGTGACAGAAGCAATTTCCCCCCGAAGTAAAAACAGTAAACATGATATATGTGACACACATCCCTAAAAGGGAGCGCAAGCGCGCACTGCGGGACGTCTATGCCATAGAGCCGGTCGCCCCAAAATTTAACCCATGGGTGGCCTACCCGATCACTTTTGATCGAGGGGACCACCCAAACAGTATCCGTCACGGAGGTTCGGCAGCTCTGGTCCTCGACCCAATTATCGATGGGTTCCATCTTACGAGAGTCCTCCTGGACGGTTGCAGTAGCCTTATTCTACTCTACCAAGACACTGTCCTCAAGATGGGCATTGATCCTTCGCGAATCAAGCCCACCACAACTACCTTCAAGGGAGTAATACCTAGCGTAGAGCCCCACTGCACAGGCTCAATTACATTGGAAGTTGTCTTCGGCTCGCCGAACAACTTTCAAAGCAAAGACTTGATCTTAGATATTGTCCCATTCGCAGTGGATATCATGCACTGCTCGGACGGGCCGCTTTTGCTTATTTTAATGCGGTCCCACACTACGCCTATCTAAAGCTTAAGATGCCCGGTCCACGAGGCCTCATCATGATAGACGGAAATACGGAACTCTCCCTCCGTACTGAGGAGCATACTGCGGCTATTACAGCTGAAGTACAAAGCGGCCCCATTAAGCCGCGTATCTCATCGGCCATTAAGCCGCCGACCTCTACTACACAGGACCGGTCAATTTCAGAGCTAGATTAGCAGTTCGGCCTCCGTTGTTTGCCTCATATACTCGTGAAGTTTGTACCGCGCATACATCATTATGCACTTAAAATAACTTGGTCATCGGCGGAGGCACAATACGGACAGGCTTACAATACGGTTCGCATTCCTCTAGCCTTCTTCTTTTTTCTAACTATTTTTATCTTTTACTACAGGTGAATCAAAACCTGTTCATCCTACGGACTCACAATGACTCTTTCTGAGTTCGGCTTCGTATAAATAACCAATGGCTATTCCTGTCAAGGAAGCTTTTAGCTATGGCAAAGGCAGCGCAGACGTGCGACAGGAGGTCCAAATATTTTTTTGTAGACCGCACACTTTATTTCAAACCTGTAAGGTGCCTTTTTCCCCAGCCTTCGACCCCTGGCATGTCAAATAGCCTGGGTAGGGGTGGTGTAATCTGTATAATTGTGTTTGACGTATAAATCAGATTCCAGTGAACATAAATCCGTATTCAGTATTTGCTTTTTCCAAAACTGAATTTTGCTTCTCCGGTTGTTTCACACGCGCACCTCGGCTCAAATCGGCAGGGGCTCGATACGGCAACATATGTGTCGCCGAAAAGTCCGAATAGCTTTATAGCATAATTCGGCGTCACGAGTTTGGCCTTATATGCATCAGCTCCGAATCATGTCTTTGGTCAATAGTTGGGTTGCCCGGCTCCTGTGCTCACTACCTTACGTTCCGTCCTATCGGCTAGGGTAGTAAAGGGAGAACTACTGCGATTGTGTTTCCGGTTCACCTGGTCAAGCACCTCAGTAGAGAAACCCGAAAACTGACTGTCATGATGCCGCGAGAGCTGGTCAACCACTCGTTGACTTATCAAAATCTTTTGCGATTTCTTCCGTATTACACGAAGGACTATTTTTCCAGTCACCTATGTAGCGCAGCCGTATTCGGATAACCGCATACATACAAGGGGCTATATCGTAGACCCACCGTCAAACTCCTATGGCTAAGTGAAGGTGTTAAAGCCCTATAGTCCGATTGCCTAGTTCGCCGCACTGACACCTCCTTAACGGACCAAGACGTTGGGTCAAGCATGGTCAGTTGCTATTCTGAACACCCCCGAATTATATGCGAGGGGGTGAAGCCGACGACTGGCAAACTTTCAGATTATAAAAAAACAAAATGGCCGCACAGGAGAAAATGCCTTTCAGGCAACAGGCATAAATATAACACAACCTTAATATATCATAATATTGTTATCACACTTCTGATACATTTACTCGAACATAATATCTTTCGAGCATTGACCCTCTATCAAGCGGGCGCCCTCTAGGACATCCTCAAAATATTGCTCCGGCGTGCGATGGTCCTTGCCCTCGGGTGGACTGTTTGCTGCAATATCGGTGGCCTTCATTTTTGCCCAGTATGTCTTGACACGGGCAAAGGCCATCCGTGCACCTTCAATGCACGCCGACCGCTTAACAGCGTCGATACGCGGCACTGCGTCAACAAGCCACTGCATGAAACCGAAATAACTGTTCAGAATTGGCTCAGTTGGCCACAGCCGGACCACGACTTCCTCCATGGCAGCTCCGGACACCTTGTGGAGCTCGGCCCACTGGGCCATTTGTTCGTTTAGCAACGCCGGACGCTTTGGCCCGTCGAACTGTCACCAGAAAAGCTTCTCCACTGCATGTCCGTCTTGCGCTTGGTAAAACTGTGCCGCAAGTACAAGAACGAGTCTGGAGAACTCCACACTTGATTCAGCAGGGCATACTTCGGATCGCCGAATTTAGTCTGTAAAAGAAAGGGCTTACGAGCCACTATCTCCCCAGCTTGCCGAATCTCTTCCCGGGCCGCTCTCGACTCGGATCGTGCCCCTCGCGCCTCTTGTAAGGCCTTGTCGAGATAGGCCATCTTGGCTTTCTTATCCTTTTCGAGTGATTTGCATTGGGCAGTGGCCTCCTTTAGCTCTCGCGCCATGGTAGATATTCTCTCCTCGCACTGGCGCCGAGTGGCCTGTTCGGCCTTTAAATCAGCAGCTGCCTTTTTGACAGCCGCATTGCTCACTCTGGCTTGCTCCTTGGCCCGGGCAAGTTCAGCCCGAAGGGTCTGAACCGCAGCAGCACCATCTGCAATTATGCATGTCCCAGTTAAAAATTCTCAGCTTCGTGCTTATATTATTATACGTGCATAAGCTGACTGCCCCAAAACATACCTTGTGCCTCGTCGAGCCGCCTGTTAATAAGAGTAATGTCCTCATCCGCTGACTCAAGTTTTTTGCTTTGAATTTGCAACTTCTGCAACGGGGGCAGTCGTCATTGATGTAACAGCCTGTTTTTTAAATTATTCATGTTATTTCCTGAGCATATCTTTGGACCCTCTGATCGCCTCCCTGGGGAAGCCGACCAGAGTCTCAGGGGCTACTATCTATACACAGGCACATTTTGCATGTAAAGAGTAGTCAAGATATTACATTGCATACCTCAAAGCCTCTTAGTAGGCCCGTGAAGGCTTCATTCTGTCAGCTTCTCACGGATAGAATCCTCTCAACTACCATACCCATTAAGGTACGATGTTCCTCTGAGATGGACGCATTCTGCAACATGCCCATTAAGGTATCCGGCGCTTCCGGATTCCTGGAAGCGGCTGCCGGAGTATGAACTCCCTTTGAAGGGATATATTTACTCGATCCTAGAGTCGTCTTCGGCTGTAAACCGGGTAGTCCGGGGCCTTTACTATTGGTCTCCGTAGGGGCTGCATACCCCGGACCATTGGCAACCGAAGTATCACCTTTGGGCGCTGTCTTCATTGCCCCCCGCGCCATTTGGTGATCGGGGGCGACCCTCCAGGATGACACCTCGAAGTCGTCTGCCTTAAGGGGCGAGGAAACATGTGGAGGCATCTTGCTTTCCATCATCTCCGGAAGCAGGTCACCCAAGGAGGAGGACTGTTGAGGAGGACTGCAGGCCGGACTACAAACATATATTTAAGATGTTACCCTTGTAACCTGAAAAGAAAGGGATATGTCTAAAACACCCTTGTTCACTTACGATTCGGCTAAGGGCTTGTCCTTACGGAGGAACTGTGCAGCATCATCTTCCGAACCGGCTGATAGGGACACCTCCCCTCTCTTGGGATCCTCCACCTCCAGATCTTCAGAGGCAGTCCTTTTCTTCCCATGGGGAGAAGTGATATCAGCTTCTTCTTCCCCTTCATCTTCATAAGAGGGAGTTCCAGTCTCCCCGGACATAGCGTCCGGTGTACCTTTCGAGTGGACACCACCTTTGGCCTTTCTGCTCTCCTCCTGGGCCTCCTTCAGCGGCACTTAATACGGTGCCGGGGCCAGCATCCTTGTCAACACAGGATCAACTGTCATTGGGGAGTGGAGCCAAACACCTAATTCGTTCTGCCTTCTTTATTGAGCCCTGATCGGAGACAGGTTTCTCAGTATATTGATACGGGATAATTAACTAAGCTGTGTTCAGGAGTCGAGTGCTTACCGAGGTATCCGGATGGTTGCAGTCGAGGCCGATGTCCTCGGTTGTGTCCGGCCGCTGTTTTGGGTCCCGAAGAATAACTTCCACATCCCTCTGTGAGTTGTGCCGAAGAAGTGCTGAAGGGTCCGTGGTCCTTCCGGATTGAACTTCCACAGGCGGAGAGGCCGTCGCTGGCATGGTAGGACCCGGCGGACTAGCATTACCTGGATCACATTGATGAGGCGAGTGTCCTTTTCAAGAAGACTCCGGATACGGCTTTCTAGCGTCTGCACTTCATCAATTGGTCCCCAGTCCAGCCCCTTGTTAATCCATGATGCGACTCATAACAGAGGGCCAGATCGGAACGCAGGTGTAGCTGCCCACTTGGTATCGCGGGGTTTAGTGATGTAAAACCACTCCTGCTGCCATAGGTTGGAAGTTTATGTGAAGGAGCCCTTTGGCAGTATTGGCGAGCTTGCTCACCATAGCACTGTCACACTCCGCTTGCTCCCCATCGACTACCTTCGGTTTCAAATTAAAGGTCTTGAGCCATAAGCCGAAGTGTGGGGGAATGCGGAGAAAGGCCTCGCACATGACGATGAACGCCGAGATGTGAAGAAAGGAGTCCGGAGCTCGATCGTTAAAATATAGCCCATAATAAAACATGAGGCCACGAACGAAGGGGTGGAGAGAAAACCCTGGCCCCCGAAGGAAGTGGGAGATGAATACGACCCTCTCGCCGGATCTGGGTGTAGGAATAACCTGCCCCTTAGAAGGAAGCCTGTGAAGGATTTCAGCGGTCAGGTACCTTGCCGCTCGGAGCTTCGCGATATCCTCCTCTGTGACTGAGGAGGCCACCCACCGGCCTTGGAGGCTGGGTCCAGACATGAATGGGAGGCTTGGATCGATTAAGTTGAAACCTAGGTGCTGGAGCTCGGGGTTTGGAAAGTTGAGGAAGAAAAAGACGGGTCTGTGCCCCTTTATAAAGGCGGTGAATATCGAACGCCCCCTCATAAGCCTTGAAACTTGCCTATTCCCAAGGAATCATGCCAACGGAGCGGTTGGATTACCCACCCGTATTGATGAAAATCCCGTAATAAGGGGACACGATCTCTGCTTCGACAAGACGTGCCGATAAAACCGCATCTTGAAACATGGAGCGGAAGGCTAAAAAACAGTTTGAAATAATGACCGGGCGGTGACGTGATGTCATGCTACAAAAGTTGTCAGTGGATTGGACTCGTGAAATATTTATACTCTCTACGCGTGGGTGTGGTGTTTGTTTTGCAGAGCTGGACACGTTCTCTGTGTTCAAGAGCTGCTTTGGAGTATTTAGAGGAGGAACCCGGCTTGCAATGCCGAAGACAATCTGCATGCCGGACACGTCGTCATTGAAGCCTGGTTCAGGGGCTACTGAGGGAGTCCTGGATTAAGGGGTCCTCGGGTGTCCGGCCTGTGTGACGTGGGCCGGACTGATGGGCCGTGAAGATACAAGACAGAAGACTCTCTCGCGTGTCCGGATAGGACTCTCCTTTGCGTGGATGGCAAGCTTGGCGTTCGGATGTGAAGATTTCTTTCTCTGTAACCGACTTTGTACACCCATAGTCCCCTCCGGTGTCTATATAAACCGGAGGGGTTAGTCCGTAGGGCCAATCATAATCATACAGGCTAGACATCTAGGGTTTAGCCATTACGATCTCGTGGTAGATCAACTCTTGTAATCCTCATATTCATCAAGATCAATCAAGCAGGAAGTAGGGTATTACCTCCATCAAGAGGGCCCGAACCTGGGTAAACATCGTGTCCCCTGTCTCCTGTTATCATCGACCTTAGACACACAGTTCGGGACCCCCTACCCGAGATCCACCGGTTTTGACACCGACAGCAGGCCTTTCACCTAGCAGTGCATCAAGGACATAATTCTTCTGTGCAGCAATGAGGATAATCCTCAAGTTACGGACCCAGTCCGTGTACTTGCTACCATCATCTTTCAACTTAGCTTTCTCTAGGAATGCATTAAAATTCAAGGGAACGGTAGCACGGGCCATTGATCTACAACATAGATATCAGGACTAAGTTCATGATAAATTAAGTTCAATTTAATCATATTACTTAAGAACTCGCACTTAGATAGACATCCCTTGAGTCATCTAAATGGTCACGTGATCCATATCAACTAAACCATGTCCGATCATCACGTGAGATGGAGTAGTTTTCAATGGTGAACATCTTATGTTGATCATATCTACTATATGATTCACGTTCGACCTTTCGGTCTCAGTGTTCCGAGGCCATCTCTGTACATGATAGGCTCGTCAAGTTTAATCTGAGTATTCTGCACGTGCAAAACTGTCTTGCACCCATTGTATGTGAACGTAGAGCTTATCACATCCGATCATCACGTGGTGTCTCAGCACGACGAATTGTCAGGGTATTTGATACTGGTTCTGTTGCTCATATTTGCAACTCGAAACAGGGGCTACGGATTAAATGAAGATTGGCTAAAGACGAGGTCGATGCGCGTCGGCAATGGTTCCAAGGTCGATGTGATCGCCGTCGGCACGCTACCTCTACATCTACCTTCGGGACTAGTTTTAGACCTGAATAATTGTTATTTGGTGCCAGCGTCGAGCATGAACATTATATCTGGATCTTGCTTGATGCGAGACGGTTATTCATTTAAATCAGAGAATAATGGTTGTTCTATTTATATGAGTAATTATCTTTTATAGTCATGCACCCTTGAAGAGTGGTCTATTTTTGTTGAATCTCGATCATGGTGATACACATATTCATAATATTGATGCCAAAAGATGCAAAGTTGATAATGATAGTGCAACATATTTGTGGCACTGCCGTTTAGGTCATATTGGTTTAAAGCGCATGAAGAAACTCCATGCAGATGGACTTTTGGAACACTTGATGCTTGCGAACCATGCCTCATGGGCAAGATGACTAAGACTCCGTTCTCCGGAATAATGGAGCGAGCTACTGACTTATTGAAAATAATACATACCGATGTATCTGGTCCGATGAGTGTTGAGGCTCGCAACGAGTATCATTATTTTCTAACCTTCACAGATGATTTGAGCAGATATGGGTATATCTACTTAATGAAACACAAGTCTGAAACATTTGAAAAGTTTAAAGAATTTCAGAGTGAAGTGGAAAATCATCGTAACAAGAAAATAAAGTTTCTACGATCTGACCGCGGAGGCGAATATTTGAGTTACGAGTTTGGTCTTCATTTAAAACAATGTGGAATAGTTTCACAACTCACGCCACCTGGAACAACACAGCATAATGGTGTGTCCGAACGTCATAACCATACTTTATTAGACATGGTCTGATCTATAATATCTCTTACTGATTTACCACTATTGTTTTGGGGTTATTCATTAGAGACAGCTGCATTCACGTTAAATAGGGCACCATCTAAATCCATTGAGACGACACCGTATGAACTATGGTTTGGCAAGAAACCTAAGCTATCATTTCTTAAAGTTTGGGGTTGTGATGCTTATGTGAAAAAGCTTCAGCCTGATAAGCTTGAACCCAAATCGGAGAAGTGCGTCTTCATAGGATACCCAAAAGAAACTATTGGGTACACCTTCTATCACAGATCCTAAGGCAAGATATTTGTTGCTAAGAATGGATCCTCTCTAGAGAAGAGTTTCTCTCGAAAGAAGTCAGTGGGAGGAAAGTAGAACTTGATGAGGTAATAGTTCATCACAGAAATCAGTTCCGGTGATGCCTACACCAATTAGTTAGGAAGCTAATGATGATGATCATGAAACTTCAAATCAAGTTACTACCGAACCTTGTAGGTCAACCAGAGTACGTTCCGCACCAGAGTGGTACGGTAATCCTGTTCTAGAAGTCATGTTACTAGACCTTGACAAACCTACGAACTATGAGGAAGCGATAATGAGACCAGATTCCGCAAAATGGCTTGAGACCATGAAATCTGAGATGTGATCCATGTATGAGAACAATGTATGGACTTTGGTTGACTTGCCCAATGATCAGCAAGCCATTGAGAATAAATGGATCTTCAAGAAGAAGACTGACGCTGATGGTAATGTTACTGTATACAAAGCTCGATTTGTTGCGAAAGGTATTCGACAAGTTCGAGGAGTTGACTACGATGAGACCTTATCACCCGTAGTGATGCTTAAGTCTGTCTGAATCATGTTGGAGATGGAATCTAGCAAATGGACGTCAAAACTGCATTCCTTAATGGATTTCTTGAAGAAGAGTTGTATATGATGCAACCAGAAGGTTTTGTCGATCCTAAAGGTGCTAAAAAAGTGTGCAAGCTCCAGCGATCCATTTATGGACTGGTGCAAGCATCTCGGAGATGGAATATACACTTTGATAGTGTGATCAAAGCATATGGTTTTATACGAACTTTTGGAGAAGCATGTATTTACATGAAAGTGAGTGGGAGCTCTGTAGCATTTCTAATGTTATATGTGGATGACATATTGTTGATTGGAAATGATATAGAATTTCTGGATAGCATAAAAGGATACTTGAAGAAGATTTTTTCAATGAAATACCTCGGTGAAGCTGCTTATATATTGGGCATCAAGATATATAGAGATAGATAAAGAAGCTTAATTGGACTTTCACAAAGCACATACCTTGATAAAGTTCTGAAGAAGTTCAAAATGGATCAGTCAAAGAAAGGGTTCTTTGCCTGTGTTATGATACGTCTCCAACGTATCTATAATTTTTGATTGTTCCATGCTATTTTATTATCAATCTTGGATGTTTTATAATAATTTTGTAGTCATTTTATATCATTTTTTGGTACTAACCTATTGACATAGTGCCAAGTAACAGTTGCTATTTTTTCCATGTTTTTACATTGCAGGAAATCAATATCAAACGGAGTCCGAATGCCACGAAACTCCACGATGATTTTTTATGGGCCAAAAGGAAGGCAATGGACCCTGGTTGCACCTGGGGAGTGCCACGAGGGGGGCACAACCCACCAGGGCGCGCCAGGAGGCCCAGGCGCGCCCTGGTGGGTTGTGCCCACCTCGGGTGCCCCCCGGACCGCCACTTTGCTCTATAAATACCACAATATTCCAGAAACCCTGGAAGAGGTGTCGAAATATTCATCCAGCTACCGCAGAGTCCAGAACCACCAGATCCAATCTAGACACCATCACGGATGGGTTCACCACTTCCATTGTTTCCTCTCCGATGATGCGTGAGTAGTTCTTTGTAGACCTTCGGGTCCGTAGTTAGTAGCTAGATGGCTTTCTCTCTCTCTCTCTCTCTCTCTCTCTCGTTGAATTCTCAATACAATGGTCTCTTGGAGATCCATATGATGTAACTCTTTTGCTGTGTGTTTGTTGGGATCTGATGAACTTTGAGTTTATTATCAGTCATATCTTTTTATATCCATGAAAGTTATTTGAGTTTCTTTGATCTCTGATATGCATGATCTCTTATAGCCTCATATTTCTTCTCCAATATTTGGGTTTTGTTTGGCCAACTTGATCTATTTGTCTTGCAATGGGAAGAGGTGCCCGGTAGTGGGTTCAATCTTAGGGTGCTCGATCCCAGTGATAGAAGGGGAAACGACACGTATGTATCATTGCTACTAAGGATAAAAAGATGGGGTCTATATCTACCGCCATATAGATAAACGGATCTTGTCTACATCATGTCATCGTTCTTATTGCATTACTCCGTTTTTCCATGAACTTAATACACTAGATGCATGCTGGATAGCGGTCGATGTGTGGAGTAATAGTAGTAGATGCAGGCAGGAGTTGGTCTACTAATCTTGGACGTGATGCCTATGTAATGATCATTGCCTGGATATCTCTATAATTATTTGAAGTTCTATCAATTTCCCAACAGTAATTTGTTTACCCACCGTTGCTGTTTTTCTCGAGAGAAGCCACTAGTGAAACCTACGGCCCCCGGGTCTTTCTTCTCATATATTTGCCTTGCGATCTACTTTTCCTTTGCATTTTTATTCAGATCTATTAAACCAAAAATACAAAAATACCTTGCTGCGTTTTATCTTTATTTATTTTATTTGGTGTTCGATCTATCAATCTATTACAACTTTCTCCTGTCAACTTGCCAATTTCTGGTGTCGTTACCCGAAAGGGATTGACAACCCCTTTAACACGTCGGGTTGCGAGGTGTTGTTATTTGTGTGCAGGTGTTGTTTACGTTGTGTTGCTTGGTTCTCCTACTGGTTTGATACCTTGGTTTCATAACTGAGGAAATTCTCTACCGTCGCTGTGCTACATCATCCCTCCCTCTCCGAAGAAATACCGACGTAGTTCCAGCTACCATCAGGAAGAATTTCTGGCGCCATTATCGAGGAGGATCTTCAACATAACCAGGTTCCTAATCACAAATCTCATCTCCTTGCAATTTACATTATTTTCCATTTGCCTCTCTTTTTCCGTTCGCCGTTTTCTTGTCGGATCTGTTTTTGAGTGCAATCTTGTTGTGTGGTCATCATGACTCAAGAGAACACCAAATTATGTGATTTCTCAAATACCAACAACAATGATTTTATTGGCACTCCGCTTGCTCCTCCCGCCAATAGTGCGGAGACTTGTGATATTAATACTGCTTTGCTGAATCTTGTTATGAAAGACCAATTTTCCGGTACTCCTAATGAGGATGCCGCGTCCCATCTTAATACCTTCGTGGAATTATGCGATATGCAAAAGAAAAAATATGTGGACAATAATGTGGTCAAGATGAAATTATTTCCGTTTTCTTTGCGTGATTCTGCAAAATTTTGGTTCCTTTCTTTGCCTCGCAACAGTATCGATTCTTGGAATAAGTGCAAAGATGCTTTTATCACTAAGTATTTTCCTCCCGCAAAAATTATTTCCCTTAGAACCCAGATCATTAATTTCAAGCAACTTGAACATGAGCATGTTGCACAATCTTGGGAAAGGATGAAAATGATGCTAAGGAATTGCCCAACTCATGGGTTAAATCTTTGGATGATCATACAAAATTTTTATGAGGGGTTGAATTTTGTTTCTCGTAACCTTTTAGATTCCACCGCGGGTGGAACTTTTATGGAAATTACTTTGGGTGAAGCCACCAAATTGCTTCATAATATCATGGCAAATTATTGACAATGGCATACCGAAAGAGCTCTTACTAGTAAAAAAGTTAATTCGGTTGAAGAAATTTCTTCTTTGAGTGATAAAGTTGATGCTCTTGTGAAATTGGTTGCTAGTAAAAGTGCTCCTATTGATATTAATGATATGCCTTTATCTACTTTGATTGAGCAAAATAGTGATGCCATTGATGTGAATTTTATTTCTCGCAATAATTTCAACAACAATGCTTATAGAGGAAATTTTAATCCTAGGCCTTTTCCTAGTAATTCCTCTAACAATTGTGGTAATTCCTATGGAAATCAATCTTATAATAATAATAGGAATACCTCTGGTCTTGAGAATAATATTAAAGAATTTATCAACACACAAAAAGTTTTCAACACTTCCATAGAAGAAAAGTTGAATAAGATTGATGATTTGTCGAGAAGTGTTGATAGAATTGCTCATGATGTGGAAAATCTCAAGATGAAAAGTTGTGTGCCTAAAGTAGATGAATCAATTAAAGCTCTTTATGTTTCTATGGATGAAAGTAAGAAAAGAACTGCTATGCTTAGAGCAAAAAGAGAATTTTTAGAAAAAGCTTTTTCTAGTGATTATTCTTGCACAGATGATAAAGATCTTAAAATGATTGGTGTTTCTTCTATTGATTCCTTGTTTAGTAAAGTTAAGAATGATGAAAAAGGGACTGGAGAAGAGTCAACTTTAGGTATACGGCGTCCAATATTTCGGAGGGTGAAAATCTTGTTGAGAAAATTGATAAAAGTGGGTTTGGAGAGGTCAAAACTTTTGTTAGTGATGCACCCACTCTTTTGGATTACAAAGACTTTAATTATGATAGTTGTTCTTTGATTGATTGTATTTCTTTGTTGCAATCCATGATAAATTCACCCCATGCTGATGAACAAAACAAAGCTTTCACTAAACATATTGTTGATGCTATGATGAAAGCTTTGGAAGAAAAGTTGGAAATAGAAGTTTCAATTCCTAGAAAATTGTATGATGAATGGGAACCTACTATCAAATTCAAGATTAAAAATTATGAGTGTTTTGCTTTGTGTGACTTGGGTGCTAGTGTTTCTACAATTCCGAAATCTTTATGTGATGTGCTTGGTCTTACCAATCTTGAAGAATGTTCTTTGAATTTGCACTTGGCGGATTCTACTATTAAAAAACCTATGGGAAGAATTAATGATGTTCTTATTCTTGCAAATAGGAATTATGTGCCCATAGATTTTATTGTTCTTGATATTGATTGCAATCCGTCTTGTCCAATTATTCTTGGTAGACCACTTTTACGCACTATCGGTGTCGTGATTGATATGAAAGAAGGCAATATTAAGTTCCAATTTCCTTTGAGGAAAGAGATGGAACACTTCCCTAGAACAAAAATCAGGCCACCTTATGAATCAATCATGAGGGCACCTTATGGATCTAGAACCAAGGATGACAAAACTTAGATCCTTGCTTTATGCCTAGCTAAGGGCGTAAAACTATAGCGCTTCTTCGGAGGCAACCCAATGAATAAATTTTATTTTTACTTTTTGCTCTCTGTTATTGTGCGTTAGCACAATTATTCTACTGTTATGATTGTGTTTTTTGTGTTTTAATTAGTGTTTGTGCCAAGTAAAACCTTTAGGATCTTCTTGGGTGATAGTTGTTTGATCTTGGTGAAAAAGACAGAAACTTTGCGCTCACGAAAATAATTTTCATAAATCACAGAAAAGAGCTTTTGCTCTGATTCTTTTTGCAGAAGATTAATATACAAATTTCCCTGGTCTTCCTAATTTGGTAGAAGTTTTGGAGTTCCAGAAGTATTCGCAAATGTCAGATTGCTACAGAATGTTCTGTTTTGACAGATTCTGTTTTCTTTGTGTTGTGTGCTTATTTTGATGGCTCTGTGGTTTTCTTTGATGAGTTTTTTCCATAGAAAAGTTGGAATACAGTAGATATAATACAAAAAAAATATGAATTGGTTTGATACAGCACTTATAGTAGTGTTTTATTTTTCTTACACTAACGGATCTCACGAAGGTTTTGTTGAGTTTTGTGTGATTGAAGTTTTCAAGTTTTGGGTTATCTTACGATGGATGAAGGAAGGATGTAAGAGCCTAAGCTTGGGGATGCCCCGGCATCCTAAGCTATTATCCAAGAATGAGCAACCAACTAAGCTTGGGGATGCCCCCGAGTGGCATCCCCACTTTCTTCCAACAACTATCAGTATTTTACTCGAGGTTATATTTTGATTCGTCACATGATATGTGTTTTGCTTGGAGCGTCTTGTATGATATGTGTCTTTGCTTGTTTTATTTTGTGTTTTAAGTCATCAATCCTTGCTGGACACACCTATTTGAGAGAGCCAAAATTATATCATGACTTGTTAAAATTGCTCTCTATGCTTCACTTAAATCTTCTATGAGCTAGGACTTGCTCTAGTGCTTCACTTATATCTTTTTGAGCACGGTGTGCTTTGTTATTTTTGAAGAAATACTCTCTTGCTTCACTTAGATTTATTTGAGAGTTAGTAAAATTTTGAATAAATTCTCTCTTGCTTCACTTAAATTATTTTGAGAGAAAGAAAATTTGTTATGCTCATGATCTTCACTTATATTTGTTTGAGCTTATAAAAAGCAACACATGAAAATTAGTGCCAAAGTGATAGATATCCAAGAAGGATAAAGAAAAAATGTCATGAAGATCATTGGACAAAATAAACTTGATTCTTAGTAATAGTTTTGAGATATGATGATGTGATATGTGAGTTATGTTGATGAGTAATTGTGCTCTAGTAAGAATATCGGTGTTAAGGTTTGTGATTCCCTATGCATGCACGAAAGTCAATAATCATGCAATGAAAATTATATCCTACTTGTGGTGCATTATTCGGTGTTAATTATGCTTAATGCTTGCTTATGAGATTATTCGTTTCTTGGTTGGTCGCTTCCCAATCTTTTGCTAGCCTTCATTTTGCACTAAGTATGACCTCTACTTGTGCATCCAAAATCCTTTAAACCAGTTTTGCCACACGAGTCCACTATATCTACCTATATGTGGTATTATTTTGCCGTTTTAAGCAAATTTGCATGTGCCATCTCTAATTTTCAAAATAAACTTCTCTTTTGTGTGTTTGTTTCGCTCACGGAACGGTAACGGGTGGCTAATTTTTTCCATGCTAGATGTGTTATTCTCAAGATAAGTGTTTATTCACTTGTCATTGCACGAGAGTAAGGCAAAGGTCTTAGGGATGCCTAGTCCCGAAATGCAAAAACAAATGTTTACGTTATGTTGTCAAATAATAAATTCCTTGGAAGGTGTTGGTATGGAGGGCACCCGTGGATACGGCTAGCCATGGAAAGTGAAAGAATGGTGGAAAAAGGAATAACCTTTATTTTATGTTTGGGAACCGCCTATGGCATATCTAGCATGGAAAGTGTTCGTAGCTCTAAGTCGTTTTCGTTGGTGGGATGGATACACCTCCCAAAATGTTTTTATCTCAATTTTTTTTGCTTTGAGCTCTGGCACCTCTACAAATCTCTACTTCCCTCTGCGAAAGGCCTTTCTTTTACTTTATGCAATTTTTAATTTTTATTTTGAGTCTGCATCTTCTCTTACAAAAAGCACCAACTAGGAGGCAATATGATCGTGCTTAAGTATTGGGTGTAGTTAATATTCGAGTGTGTTTCATGAATGGATCAATGTTTGAGCATGATGGGCTAGGGATAACTTATTTTAGCATTGATATTTTGAAAGACATAGTTGCTTGTTGATATGCTTGAGTATCTAAATTATTATGTCAAAACTAGACTATTGCTTTGAATCACATAAAAGTCCAATTGTCCATTCTATAAAGAAAAGAATATGATTTGACTTGATGAACAACACTCCACATCAAAAATTCTGTTTTTATCACTTACCTACTCGAGGACGAGTTGGAGTTAAGCTTGGGGATGCTGATACGTCTCCAACATATCTCTTATAGCCTCGTATTTCTTCTCCGATATTTGGGTTTTGTTTGGCCAACTTGATCTATTTGTCCTGCAATGGGAAGAGGTGCCCGGTAGTGGGTTCAATCTTAGGGTGCTCGATCCCAGTGATAGAAGGGGAAACGACACGTATGTATCATTGCTACTAAGGATAAAAAGATGGGGTCTATATCTACCGCCATATAGATAAACGGATCTTGTCTACATCATGTCATCGTTCTTATTGCATTACTCCGTTTTTCCATGAACTTAATACACTAGATGCATGCTGGATAGAGGTCGATGTGTGGAGTAATAGTAGTAGATGCAGGCAGGAGTCGGTCTACTAATCTTGGACGTGATGCCTATGTAATGATCATTGCGTGGATATCGTCATAATTATTTGAAGTTCTATCAATTGCCCAACAGTAATTTGTTTACCCACCGTTGCTATTTTTCTCGAGAGAAGCCACTAGTGAAACCTACGGCCCCCGGGTCTTTCTTCTCATATATTTGCCTTGCTATCTACTTTTCCTTTGCATTTTTATTCAGATCTATTAAACCAAAAATACAAAAATACCTTGCTGCATTTTATCTTATTTATTTTATTTGGCGTTCGATCTATCAATCTATGACAACTTTCTCCCGTCAACTTGCCAATTTCTGGCGCCGTTACCCGAAAGGGATTGACAACCCCTTTAACATGTCGGGTTGCGAGGTGTTGTTATTTGTGTGTAGGTGCTGTTCATGTTGTGTTGCTTGGTTCTCCTACTGGTTCGATACCTTGGTTTCATAACAGAGGGAAATACTCTAGCGTCGCTGTGCTACATCATCCCTCCCTCTCCGGGGAAATACCGACATAGTTCCAGCTACCATCATGTTACAAGGTGTGAAATTGAGTCAGACTCAATGCCCGACCACTGCAGAAGATAGGGAGAAAATGAAAGTCATTCCCTATGCCTCAGCCATAGGTTCTATCATGTATGCAATGCTGTGTACCAAACCTGATGTGTGCCTTGCTATAAGTTTAGCATGGAGGTACCAAAGTAATCCAGGAGTGGCTCACTGGACAGCGGTCAACAACATCCTGAAGTACCTGAAAAGGACTAAGGATATGTTTCTCAATTATGGAGGTGACAAAAAGCTTGTCGTAAATGGTTACGTCAATGCTAGCTTTGAGACTGATCCGGACGACTCTAACTCGCAGACCGGATACATATTTATATTGATTGGTGGAGCTATCAGTTGGCGCAGTTCCAAGAAAAGCGTCGTGGACGGATCTACGTGTGAAGCGGAGTACATAGCTGCTTCGGAAGCAGCAAATGAAGGAGTCTGGATGAAGGAGTTCATATCTGATCTAGGTGTAATACCTAGTGCATTGGGTCCAATGAGAGTCTTTTGTGACAATACTGGAGCAATTGCCTTAACGAAGGAATCCGGATTTCACAAGAGAACCAAACACATCAAGAGACGCTTCAACTCCATCCGTGATCAAGCCAAGGAGGGAGACATAGAGATTTGCAAAATACATACGGATCTGAATGTTCCAGACCCGTTGACTAAGCCTCTTCCACGAGCAAAACATGATCAACACCAAGACTCCATGGGTGTTAGAATCATTACAATGTAATCTAGATTATTGATTCTAGTGCAAGTGGGAGACTGAAGGAAATATGCACTAGAGGCAATAATAAAGTTGTTATTTATATTTCCTTATATCATGATAAATGTTTATTATTCATGCTACAATTGTATTAACCAGAAACTTGATACATGTGTGAATACATAGACAAAACATTGTGTCCCTAGTATGCCTCTACTAGACTAGCTCGTTAATCAAAGATGGTTAAGTTTCCTAACCATAGACATGTGTTGTCATTTGATGAACGGGATCACATCATTAGGAGAATGATGTGATGGACAAGACCCATCCATTAGCCTAGCATAATGATTGTTTAGTTTTATTGCTATTGCTTTCTTCATGACTTATACATATTCCTTTGACTATGAGATTATGCAACTCCCGAATATCAGAGGAACACCTTGTGCGCTATCAAACGTCACAACGTTGTGATTGATTATAAAGATGCTCTACAGGTGTCTCAGAAGGTGTTTGTTTGGTTGGCATAGATCGAGATTAGGATTTGTCACTCCGAGTATCGGAGAGGTATCTCTGGGCCCTCTCGGTAATGCACATCATGATAAGCCTTGCATGCAATGTGACTAAAGAGTTAGTTGCGGGATGATGCATTACGGAACGAGTAAAGAGACTTACCGGTAACTTGATTGAACTAGGTATGAAGATACCGACGATCGAATCTCGGGCAAGTAACATACCGATGACAAAGGGAATAACGTATGTTGTCATTGCAGTTTGACCGATAAAGATCTTCGTAGAATATGTAGGAACCAATATGAGTATCCAGGTTCCGATGTTGGTTATTGATCGGAGATGTGTCTCGGTCATGTCTACATAGTTCTCGAACCTGTAGGGTCCGCACGCTTAACATTCGATGACGATTGTATTATGAGTTATGTGTTTTGGTGACCGAAGATTGTTCGGAGTCCCGGATGAGATCACGGACATGACGAGGAGTCTCTAAATAGTCGAGAGGTAAAGATTGATATATTGGACGATAGTATTCGGACACCGGAATGGTCCCGGAGTGTTTCGGGTATTTATCGGAGTACCGGGAGGTTACCGGAACCCCCTGGGGAAAGTTATGGGCCACACGGGCCTTGGGAGGGAGGCACACCAGCCCACAAGGGGCTGGCACGCCCCCCACACGGGCCTTGGGAAGGGGGCGGCGGCCCCCTTTCCTTCTCCTTCCCCCTTTCCCTCTCCGGTAAAAGGAACGGGGCAGAATTGGACTTGGAGTCCTAGTAGGACTCCTCCCCACTTGGGGGTGCGCCTTGGCCGGCCTCCTCCCCTATCCTCCTTTATATACGGGGCGGGGCACCTCTAAGCACATCAATTGTTTCTTAGCTGTGTGCGGTGCCCCCCTCCACCGTTTACTCATTCGGTCATATTGTCGTAGTGCTTAGGCGAAGCCCTGCGCAGATCACTTCACCATCGTCGTCATCACGCCATCGTGCTGACGAAACTCTCCCTCGACACTTTGCTGGATCAAGAGTTCGAGGGACGTCATCAAGCTGAACGTGTGCTGAACTCGGAGGTGCCGTACATTTGGTACTTGATCGGTTGGATCGCGAAGACGTTCGACTACATCAAGCGTGTTTAACTAACGCTTCCGCTTTTGTTCTATGAGGGTACGTGGACACACTCTCCCCCTCTTGTTGCTATGCATCTCCTAGATAGATCTTGCGTGATCGTAGGAACTTTTTTGAAATTCCATGCTATGTTCCGCAACAATTGGATGGGTAACCGAGGAAGATGCATGAGAGCTACCGTGCAGCGAGCTTGTGCGGGGCGGTGGATGCGATGCTAGGATAGCAGGGACACCCAAAGACTCAAAGTCCATCGTAGGATGGAGGAGTGCCGAAGAGCAAATGGTGCGGTGCATAATTCCAGTGAGTGCGACATGGCCGGATTTTGATCAAGAGAGATGTCGTGGCAAGTGCATTTGACCAGAAACGGGGTGGTACGTTAGCATGAAATAAGAGGGTGTGAACGCAATTTTTGAGAGTGCGAAGGACCTGTTCAGCCCACCTGTTTTGTTGCGAGGTGTATGGACATGTTAGACGAAATATGGTACCATGTGTGGTGAGTAACTTTTGAACAACAAGATTATCAAACTCTTTCCCATTGTCTGTTTGAAACACAAGAATGGGACGCCCAAAGTACGTGGTGACATATGAGTAAAAAGTCGAAAGAGTGAACATAACATCAGATTTCTGCCGAAGAGGAAAAGTCCACACATAATGAGAAAAGTTGTCTAAAATGACAAGGTAATAAAGATAGCCTAAATTACTCGCAACAGGTGAAGTCCAAACATTGCTATGAATTAACTGAAAAGGTTATGAAGCAACTGTGGAAGATTTGCTAAAGGGAAGACGAATATGTTTGACGACACGACAAGCATGACAAGTGTGTTCGGAGACCTTATTACAAGTGAAAGAAAAACTCCTAAGAATATGAAGAAATGTGGTGGGATTGGGGTGACCAAACGAGCATGCGAGAGGTCCACACCGGCGAAGAGGGCGACGGGAGCGGTGGTGGTTCAGGATGGAGGGTGAACTGGGTAGAGCTCGTTAGGGCTGTCACATCGGTGAAGTACCATCCGGGTACGGGCGTCCTTCACAGAAAAACCACACTTATCAAATTCAACGGTAATAGGGTTTTCACGAGTAAGACAGCGAACAGAAATAAGGTTTTTGAATATTTCAGGAGAAACTAGTTTGGATACATGTCATCTCAATTTCTATGATTTTCCTATTATATTGTATTCCTATCATATCATCATATGAACCAAAGGAGGCCATATTTTCTTGTCTCTTTTTCTTAGTTTTGTTCTGGTCCTCTTAGTTTCTTACCAAGACATTGGTTTCGTTAATGAAATCGGGGAGGCAGCTCTCTTCCCGAAAAAGGTCCTCTATTGATTCAACAGTCGCTTGAAGAAAAATTGTGTTAGTCGAATGATCAAAGTTGTTGGATGGGAAATAAAGGCAGGATCCCAAGGGAAACTTTTGGTCTATGGGTGTGTAAAAATATGTTAGTAACTAAATAAAAAGTCAAAAAAATTGGAAATATTTTAAAATAAACTTGACCTTCCATTAAACTGGTAAAAAAATCCACAAAAAGAAAAAATCTCGTTGACTTCTTTAAAAAAAGACAAAAATTTCGATGAAAATATTGTGAATAGTGACTTATAATAGCAAATAAAAAATTGCGTCAGAGTTAACACTGGTTTTCTATTCGTGAAAATGTATGTACTCGTGCAAAAGAAAGTTAAGTTTGTTGCAATAATAACTTCCAATTTGTTTGACTGTTTAAAAATTATTTTTCCCATATATGGTGTATAGACACCCAGGAACCAAGGGTATTTTCCCATATCTACTTCAACCTATGAACCGTTTTCTCATCGTGAACAACTATCGCCCATCAACCCATGCCTAACAGCTTGTGACCCTAGCCCTGCGGGCCTGCGGTGTGTCTGTGACCCTCCCCCCCATCCAACCCTCGCCACAAGCCACCACCACCTAAGGCCACCCCCCCGTTCCATCCCTCACCACAAGCCAGCAGCACTCAAGGCCATCCAGCTAAGACCCCCTCCCCCCTCCTAATCTATAGGGGAAAGTTTCAGGTGATACCAAGACTTAGATCATACCATGATACGGGCTCGTGGACTGTTGGATCTAAGATCCAACGGCATCTAAGGAGCTATTACACCTTCGCGCAATTTCAAGACTCGGATGATTTTTATGCAAAATATTCAAGAGCTCTTAGGAGTCGTCGGATCTGAGATCCAACGGCTCACAGGAGCCCACGTCATGGTATCACCTAAGCCTGAGTATCTCCTCAAGCCTCTCCCAATGTTTCACCTTATACATGTGCTAAGCTTGCGAACTAAGCAAAAATATGATGTGACATGTCAATTAAGAAGAGAGAGAGAGAGAGAGAGAGCAGCATGATGACCCAGAAAAAAACAATGTTAAGCGTGTGTATCTAGGTGGAAACACAAATATGAGTCTATACCTAATTAAATGAAGAGAGCTTAGCAACCAAAAACTAAGCATCTATGCATTATGGAGTTTAGTTGCTAAGCTTTAATGTCCTTAGCACCTCATCTAAGCAATCAAATTTAGGACTCACTCTGCCGTCAAGACTGCGGCGTGCCGCAGAGTCGCCGACTCCCGCTCGTTCACGGCTCACACTGCCGTGGAATCTACGTCCGTCCACAACCTTCACGTCTCGACCTTAGGGTGAAGCAGTGACCACGACACAATGAAAAATTCGGGTACCTAATGTTTAGCAAAACTGAAAGAAAAGCTTCACAAAACCATCAAATGAAAATTTCGGGTACCTAATGTTTAGCAAAACTGAAAGAAAAGCTTCACAAAACCACCAAATGAACTGCCTGATCTTTAAGTAATAATCATGACTACTCGCTACCCTCTTTCCCTTCTTCCTGGTTATATCTGGAACTATTGTATTTCCGTTTAATGCAAATGAAAAAGGGTACGCCCGGTTCAAAAAAAAATGACTGCCACTGTAAATACGCAATCACACTTAGATAGCCTAATGCCATTCCGCATTAGTAGTCCTCGTTTCGAATGGAGAAAAAAAACACTAGCACTCACTTAACGATGCCTGGCTCATGCTCTGCAGCATACACTCGTAACCGTACAAGCACAAGCAAAATCGGTCACGTAGCTCTGGCCAGCTCCCTGTCCACCGCCACCTTGAGAAAGCTCCCTTCCTCCACGACCATCTGCACCGGCAGGAACTCGAGCCCGTTGGCCACGGCGAGCATGACCTCCTTCATCTCCGCCCGGAACTCCTCGCGGTCCACTGTGCCGTTGCCGTCGTGGTCGAAGCGTGCGAACAGGCCGCGGTAGAGCTTCGCGAGCTCGTCAGGACCAACGCCGCCGGCCTCGTCCACACCGAAGTGCTTCTCAAGGACACCGAGGCTCATGAGCTCCCCGGCCATTTCGGTGTAGCAGAGCAGGCCGTCGTGCTTGGCGTCGAGGGCCGCGAGGCGTTGAAGGCGCCCTTTGTTAGGTTGATCTCTCTCCCGTTCGATGGGCCCTTGCATCGCGCCCTGATCGGGGGCGCCCAACCAAACCATGGTTGGTGGGCCCCTGTGACCCGCGCTATATAAACAGAGGTGGGGGCCGGGGCACATGTCACGAAGTTCATTGCTGGCACAATCCCCACCAACAATCCCCTACCGATCTAGGGTTAGCGCGGTGCTCACGAGAAGCACACCACCGCCGCCATCCCACTGCCATCACAGGCACCACAACATCACCATGGCTGCTGGTTCAAGCTCGCAAGGCAAGGCAGAAGATAGGTTACCGGATTGATCTAACCTATCCGATCCAAAGTGCATCTATCAATGGTATCAGCCAGATCGGGTTAGATTTTTTCAGTTGAAAAGAAATCACAGAAAGAAATCCCCTTTCCCCAAGAACCCTAGACAGGGCAAAGAAATCTCAAAGAAAAGTTGCGCCGCCGCACATGGCCGCGCTGTTCCTCTCGATCCCGAATCGCATCGGCAAGCCGAGGATTCGGGAAGAAGAACCACCCCATGGGGCAAAGGGCACCGCGACCAAACCGCTCGACGGCGGCGCGCTCACCGCGAGGTGGACGCACAGCTGGTGAGGGAGAATACCACGGCGCCGCAGCCGCTCCGCCGCCCTCGGGCGCGAAGGGGAGCAGAGGAGGTCTTGACCGCTCGTCCCTTTCTCTCTCTGTTGCTGGAATCGGAGGGAGAGATGGACGGAGGAAAGAAGAAAGGAAAAGTGACGGAGCTCACGCGGTGTGGTGTCTTTTGCCGCCGTCGCTGGCTGCCGGCCGCGCCCTAGCTCCGCTGCCACAGGACAGAGATGAACAGGGAGAGGCGCGACACTGCAGACCGGAGAAAAGAAAGGGGGAAGGGGGAAGGGAGAGCAGGCGTGCGCGGCGTGGTGGCTTCCGTCGCCGGCCGAGGTGAACCCCTCTCTTCCTGCTGTCTCAGGCGAGGAGACCAACAGCAAGAGGGAGGGAGCGGCGCGCTAGGGGGGAAATGAGGCTAGGGTTCCCTCGCCTGGCCGGGAACGCGTTTTTGTTCGAGCGAAACGCGCGCAGACATCGGATCTACGCGGACGGCCAGGATTGAATACCTAACCGTAACAGTGGGCTATTGGGCCGAAAGCTGAGGAGGCCACGGGCGCAGCAGCGCGAGCTGGGCCGACGCCACAGCCACGGGCGGCCCAGGCCGAGTCCAGGCCGGCTGCTGCTGTTTTTTCATTTTAAGTTTTTTTGGCAGATTTCAAATTGTGTTTTCTAGTCAAAAAAATTTCAACGATTTTTTTTAGAAGATAGAAAAGTAAACTGAAAATGTTTCTGAAAATGAAAACAAGAAATTTTCAGAAAAATAAATGTTCATGAATTTTATAAAGAAAACAATAAAGTTCATGAATTTTTATTTTAGTCGAAGAAAAGTTTCTGTAAAAATTAAGAAGTCCGTGAATTTTTATTCATGTTTTTCCGCTGCTAAATAATTAATAGTGCTCTTTTACAAAGAAAATAAAAGTTTAGATAGTATTAATGTTTTAAAGAGCATATTAAAGTGATTATTAAAAATGAATATGATTATGTTATTTTTATGACCAACATTGTTAATAACATGATCATGTTTTATTATTGAAATTTAAAGGTGCATTTATTTATAATATTTTGCCCAACGGTACTATAGATTTAATTGCATAGACAATTTTATGTTTAATTTGACCAACGTTAGATTAATGCATATGATTGTTATACTGATGTCACTTAAATTGTGATTTCAGGAGGCTTTCACTTGATGTGTTGCCTAAAAGATGTTCCGACACTCAAAGGTGACAATTACACTGAGTGGAGGAACAAAGTAGAACTGGCATTTGTCTGTGCTGAGCTGGACTGGGTTGTGGACATTCCACAGCCGGTCAGACCTACAGATCCAGTAAGAGAGGCCACCGATGATGATGCTGCGTGGGATAAAAAGAGGTGGGATTATGCTCCTTTGGAGATGTAATACTCCATAGAAAATCAAAAGTGGGTCAATGCAAACAAAAAGTGCATGGCATTTATAAAAAATACAATTGAGAGCACCATTGTGGGCTCCATTGCAGAGTGCACTTCCGCAGGGGAGTTGCTAACAAAGATAAAGAGCCAGTTCACTGGCTCTTCAAAGATATATGCCACCCAGGTGTTAAAACAACTGGTGACAGAACACTACACAGGTGGTAGTCATGGAATAAGAGAGCACATCCTCAGGATGAGCAATATGGCAGCAAAGCTAAAGCCCATGGATGAGGACCTGGAGATCAAACCAAAGCTCCTGGTCCACCTGGTCATGGCTTCACTGCCAAAGGAGTTTGAAACTTTTGTTGTAAACTACAATATGTCACCTGGAACATGGGACATTGAAAAGACAATAGCAATGTGTGTCCAAGAAGAGGACAGACTTAAAGCCTCACATGGTGGTTCACTCAACTATGTGAAGGATCACAAGAAAAAGAATTACAATCAAAACAACAAAAGTTCTCCTTCAAAGCCACAAGGAAAAGCTCCCTATCAGCATCAGCGTCAGCAACAGCCTTTCCCAGTGGACAAAGACACTTGTCTCCACTGTAAGAAGACCGGGCATTACAAGAAAGACTGCCCTGATTGGCTAAAGTCAATCATGGCAAAAAGAGGTAACAGTATAGTTTCATCTGTAAATGAATCCCTGTATACACAGTTTTCAAAATCCACTTGGTGGATTGACTCAGAAGCAACTGTTCATGTTGCAAATTCTTTACAGGGATTCCATTCGACGCGGACTACGCTAAGAAGCGAAAGACGCATTGAAGTGGCAAATGGAGTTGAAGCAGAAGTTCAAGCTGTCGGTGACATCTCCTTGGAGTTAGCTGATGGATTCAATCTTCTACTTAGAGATGTTTTATTTGTTCCATCATGTCATACAAACTTAACTAGTGTTTCTTGTTTGGACAAAGATAATTATGAATGTTGTTTTGGACATGGCAAGTGTGCCATATGGTTAAATAATGCTTATGTGGGTGATGCTTTACTACACAATGAGCTTTATTTGTTGTCACTTCGTGAAAAAGTTTATTATGTACGCAATGTGAAAGAACATGTTTCCGCGTCGAATAAAGAACAAAAGAAAAGAAAGAGAACATTCGACTCATCAAAATTATGGCACTGTCGCTTGGGCAATATTTCCAAGGGGAGAATAGAAAGATTAGTCAAAAGTGGAATTCTTCCTCCGTTAGAATTCTCAGACTTAGAACAATGCATAGATTACATTAAAGGAAAGTATATAAAACAAATCAAAAAAGGTGCAATCCATAGCACAGGCACACTAGAAATCATCCACACTGACATTTGTGGACCATTTCCGGTGAAAAGTGTGGATGGATATGACTCGTTCATAACATTCACAGATGATTACTCTCACTATGGTTATATTTATCCAATCAAAGAAAGATCGGAAGCGTTGGATAAATTTAAAATATTCAAAGCTGAAGTTGAAAATCAGCATGATAAAAGAATAAAGATAGTAAAGTCCGACCGTGGGGGAGAGTACTACGGTCGGCACACTCCGTATGGCCAAGTCCCTGGACATTTTGCGAAGTTCTTGTAGGAGACTGGCATAGTAGCCCAATATTCAATGCCGGTCGAGCCTCAGCAAAATGGAGTAGCTGAAAGGCGCAATCGTACACTTATGGATATGGTGCGCAACATGATGATTTATTCCAACTTGCCATTGGGATTATGGATGGAGGCGCTTAAAACCGCCATTCACATTCTCAATAGAATACCAAGCAAGTCGGTGCCCAAAACACCGTACAAGCTATGGACAGGAAAGGTGCCCTCCCTACAACACTTCAGGGTGTGGGGGTGCCCTGTTGAGGCCAAAATGTTTAATCCAAACATTGCAAAGTTAGATCCAAAAATAGTGAGTTGCCACTTCATTGGCTATCTAGACAGATCAAAGGGTTTTTGTTTCTACTGCCCAGACAGATATACAAAGTTTGTAGAAACAAGACATGCAGTCTTCTTAGAGGACGAGATGACGAGGTGGAGCTTGGTAGCTCAAAAAATTGATCTTGAGGAGAAGAGGGTGCATGCACCTAATCTGATGATCCGGGAGCCATTTTTCTCACTACCAGTTGCAACTCCACCCATGACAACTATGGGGGTAGACCCGGAACCTGTCCGGCAGGAGCCGACTGAACCCGTGTTGTTGAGCATGAAAGGGAGGTGCAACAACAAATTTTAGAAGAAGTGCCAGAAGTTGAGGCACAGAATGTGCCAGAAACTGAGGCCCTTAGAAGGTCTACAAGACACAAAAAGTCAGCTATTTCTACTGATTATAAAGTTTATAACATGGAAGTAGTTCATACAGAAAAAGATCCCACCTCATATGAAGAAGCCATGAGAAGCCCTCATTCATCGAAGTGGATGAAGGCAATGGAAGATGAGATGAAATCGATGAGTTCCAAAGATGTTTGGGACTTAGAAGAAATTCCTAAAGGAGCCAAAACAGTAGGCTGCAAATGGGTCTACAAAATTAAGTATGACTCTAAAGGGAATGTAGAAAAGTATAAAGCATGACTCGTGGCAAAAGGATTTACATAAAGAGAAGGGATAGATTACAATGAGACATTTTCTCCAGACTCATGTAAGGATTCCTTCAGAATCTTAATGACATTAGTTGCTCATTTTAATTTAGAGTTACATCAAATGGATGTAAAGACAGCATTTCTCAACGGGGATTGAAAAGAAAATGTCTACATGAAACAACCCAAGGGTTTTATCATGGAAGGCAAGGAAAATATGGGATGTCGCCTGAAAAAATCCATTTATAGATTAAAAGCAAGCCTCTAGACAGTGGTATCTAAAGTTTAATCAAACGATTAAAAGTTTTGGATTTAAAGAAAATATTGAGGATAACTGCATTTATGCAAAGTTTAGAAATGGGAAATATATTTTCCTAATCTTGTATGTGGATGATATTCTGCTTGCTAGCAGTGATGTTAGTCTACTACAAGAAACAAAGAAACTCTTATCCTCAAATTTTGACATAACAGATCTTGGTGAAGCATCATATGTTTTGGGCATAGAAATTCACCGAGATAGGAACAGTGGAGTCTTAGGACTATCGCAGAAAGCATATTTAGAAAAGGTTCTTAAAAAGTATAATATGCATGCGAGTAAAGCCACAACTGCTCCAATAGTCAAGGGCGATAGTTTTGGGAAATTCCAATGTCCCAAGAACCAGTACGAGATCGATCAAATGAAAGCAGTACCATATGCTTCAGCAGTTGGCAGCTTACAATATGCACAAGTGTGCACTCGCCCTGACTTAGCCTTTATCACCGGGGTACTCAGTAGATATCAAGAGAATCCAGGCATAGAGCACTGGAAGATGGTAAAGAAAGCATTGCGTTATGCACAAGGCACGAAGGACTACATGCTAATATACAGGAGAAGTGATTACCTAGAGATAAAAGGGTATTCAGACACAGATTTTGCGGGGGACAAAGATGATAGAAAATCCACGTCAGGATACGTATTCACCCTCGCTGGGGGAGCTATTTTGTGGAAAAGCTCCAAGCAGTCAATAGTTGCATCATCCATGATGTATGCAGAATTTATAGCATGCTTCGAGGCCACGGGCAGGTGTCGGTGTCAAAACTGCGGCTCTCGGGTAGGGGGTCCCGAACTGTGCGTCAAAGGTCGATGGTAACAGGAGGCAGGGGACACAATTTTTACCCAGGTTCGGGCCCTCTCTATGGAGGTAATACCCTACTTCCTGCTTGATTGATCTTGATGAATATGAGTATTACAAGATTTGATCTACCACGAGATCGTAATGGCTAAACCCTAAAAGCCTAGCCTGTATGACTACCGTAATGAGTATCTCCCCCTCCGGACTAAGTCCTCCAGTTTATATAGACATCGGGAGGATCTAGGGTTACACAAGGTCGGTTACAAAGAAGGAATCTACATATTTGGTCGCCAAGCTTGCCTTCCATGCCAAGGAGAGTCCTATCCGGACACGGGTGCAGTCTTCGGTCTTCGTATCTTCACAGCCCATCAGTCCGGCCCATGGCTAATAGGCCGGACGCTCGAGGACCCCTTAGTCCAGGACTCCCTTAGTAGCCCCTGAACCTGACTTCAATGACGAGGAGTCCGGCGCGCAGATTTGTCTTCAGCATTGCAAGGCGGGTCCCCCCCTTTTCGAATACTTCACAATGGTCTTCAGATGATCGAGTTCAGCTCCGTAACACAAGTAGCATATACTCCCACAGAGGGCATAGTAATTTATAAGTCCAATCCTCTGGCAACTTTTTACAACATGACATCACGTCCGTCCGATCATTATTTCAAACCATTTTTTGGCCTGCAGCCCCACGTTCCGAGACGCGGTTGTCATTGGCACGTCTTATCCAAGCAGAGATTGTGTCCCCTTATTAAGGGATTCTTTATCGACACGGACGTGGCTAACCCAACTGTCTTTGGGGTACAATTCCTTGGGAATAGGCAAGCTTTAAGGCCCGGGAGGAGGCGTTCGATATTCACGGCCTTTATAAAGGGGTACAGACCCGTCTTTCTTCTCCACGCTTGCTTCTTCCTCAACCCTTACTACCTCAAGTTCCAACACCCAGGTTTCAATCGCCACAAGCCTCAGTCATGTCCGGATCCAGCCGTCGAGGCCGGTGGGTGGCTTCTTCTGTCACAGAGGAGGATATCGCGAAGCTTCGGGCGGCAAGATATCTGACCGCAGAAATCCTCCATCGGCTTCCCACGGAAAGGCAGGTTATCCCCACCCCAGATCCAGCGAGAGGGTCGTGTTCGTTTCCCACTTCCTTTGAGGATTAGGGTTTGCCCTTAATCCCTTCGTCCGGGGGCTCATGTTCTATTATGGACTAGATTTTCACGATCTCGCCCCGAACTCTGTTCTTCTCATCTCGGCGTATATCGTCACGTGCGAAGCCTTGCTCCGAACTCCTCCACACTTCGGCTTGTGGCTCAAGACCTTCAATGTGGAGCCGCGAGTGATAGAGGGGGAGGAGGCGGAGTGCGGTGGAGCCTCAGTGAGCAAGCTTACCAGTGTTGTTTGGCTAAAAGGATCCTTCACAGAATCTTCCAACTTATGGCAGCAGGAGTGGTTCTATATCACCGAGCCCCGTGGCTCCAAGTGGGAAGCTGCGCTTGCGTTCCGATCCAGCCCCCCAATCAGCTTGCATCATGGACTAATAAGGGGTTGGACTGGGGATCAGTTGACGAAGTGCGGACTCTGCAGAGCCGCATCCGAAGCCTCATTGAGAAGGATATCGATCTTGTCAACGTTATCCAGGTAATGCTGGTCCGTCGGACCCTGCCGTGCCAGCGACGGCCTCTCCGCATGTGGGAGTTTAACCTAGAAGGGCCACGGACTCTTCAGCACTTCTTCAGTACTACGCACGAACGAATGTGGAAATTATTTTTCGGGAAACGAAAACAATGGCCAGATACCACTGAAGACATCGGCCTTGACTGTAACCATTCGGACACCCCGGTAAGTATCCATCCGCCGAACACCTCCTAATCAGGTATCCTGTGGTAAGACACTAAGCACACATCTTTTTCCAGGGCCGGATAAAGAAAGCGGAACGGATTAGATGTCCGGCCCCTCTTCCCGAAGACTCAGCGGACCCCATGTTAACAAGGATGCTGGTACCGGCACCGTACCAGGCGCCGGTAGAGGAGGGTAAGGTGGAAAGTGGGAAGATCCGGGATGACCTTCATTCCGGAGGTAAATCAGATACCGCGTCCGGAGAAATCGACATTTCTTCGACCGAAGAAAAAGGCGAAGGAGAAGCGAGTATCCCTTCTCCATTCAGGAAGAAAAGGGCCGCCTCCGAAGGTTGGGAGGCGCGGTCTCCCAAGAGGGGCAAGATGCCACCGTCGGGCGGCTCGTGATTGGAAGGTGACGCCGTTGAACAGCTCCGTCATGAGGACAAGCCCTCGACCAAATCATAAGTGAATCCAGGGTGCTTTGATCGCATCCCATTCCTTTCTTGTTACCGAAGAGACATGTAACGTACCTGTGTATGTTTACAGTTCGGCACAGAGTTTTCCTGGGCAATCCTCTTCTTCGGGAGATCTCCTCCCAGAGATGATGGAAAGCGAGACGCCTCCCCCGACCTCCTCTCCCAATAAGGCGGACGACTTCGAAGTGTCATCTCGGATGGTTTTTCTTGATCAACAAGCGGCACGGGGGATGAAAGAGGCAGTACCCGAAGGTGGACCTCCGGTCGTCCAGGACTCGGGAGCCAACAATGAAGGCCCCGGACTATCAGGTTTTCAGCCAACGATGATTCAGGAGACGTGTGAACAGGTTCCTTCAAAGGATGATCGTGCTCCTACAGCGGCTTCCGGAGACCCGGCGGCGCCGAATATGTTGAGGGATATGCTGCGAAAAGCATCTGTCTCGGAGGAACAGCATACCTTGATGGGTACGGTGGTTGAGAAGATTCTTTCCGCGAAGAGCGGATTGAATGAAGCCTTCATGAGCCTGCTAAGAGGCTTCGAGGTTTGTGATGTAATATTTTCAACTATATTTTATTTGCAAAAATGCACCTGTGACGAATCTGGTTAAGTGGAACACATGCTGCTTCTCCCATGGCAACTTCCCGGACTACGAATATTGCCAAGCTGCAGCGGAAGCTTGATGTGGCAGGGGATGACATTGCGTTAATCAATATGCGTCTTGACGAGTCGCAAGGTATGTATTCGGAGCAGTCCGTACACATAGATGTTTGTAATATAAGCATGACGCTGAAAGTTGCATACTGGGATATGCATGGCTGCAGATGGTGCCGCCGCCGTTGAGTTTCTTCGGGCGGAGCTGGCCCGGGCCAAGGAGCAGGCCTGGTTTAGTAATGCGGCTACCGAAAAGGCATCGGCTGAGTTAAAGGCCGAACAAGCTGCTCGGCGCCAAGACGAGGAGAAAATATCCACGATGGTGCTCGAACTAAAAAATGGTACTAGCCGCTGTGAATTCCTTGAGAAGGAGAATGAAGCCAAAACGGCTGAACTTGATAAGGCCTTACGAGAGGCGAGAGAAGCGCGGTCTGAATCCAGAGCAGCCCGTGAGGAGATCCGGCAAGCTGGGGAGATTGCGGCCGGTAAGCCCTTTTTGCTACAGACTAAGTTCGGCGATCCGAACTATGCTCAGCTTAACCAAGTGTGGAGTTCTCCGGACGAGTTTTTAGACTTGCCAAAGAGTTCTTCCGATGCGGCGCAGTTTTACCAAGCGCGAGAGGGGTATGCAACGGAGAAGCTTTTCTGCTCACAATTTGGCACGTCAAAGCGCCCTCTGTTGCTGAATGAACAGATGTCCCAATGGGCCGAGCTTCATAAGATATCCGGCGCTGCCATGAAGAACATCATAATCTGGCTGTGGCCGACTGAGCCTGTTCCGAATAGCTACTTCGGCTTGGTGCAGCGGCTTGTTGATGCGGTGCCACGTATCAACGCTGTGAAGCGGTCGGCATGCATTGAGGGTGTATGGATGTCCTTTGCCCGTGTCAAGACATACTGGGGGAAGATGAAGGCCATCGATGTTGCGGCGAAGAGTCCACCCAAGGGCAAGGTCCATCACGCACCGGAGCATTATTTTGAAGACGTCTTAGAGGCTGCATGCTTGATAGAGGGCCGCTCGAAAGACATAGTATTCGAGTGAGGTGTAAGGGAATTGTAAAAGACAATTTTATATTTAATCTATTTTTATGTTTTGCTCGAAAGCTTTTGTTCCTCCTGTGCGGTCGTTTTTATATAATCTGAAAGTTTTCCTGTCGTCGGCTTCAGCCCCCTCGTAGGAAGTACGGGGGTATTCGGAAAAGCATTTGATCACTCTTGACCCAACGTCTTGGTCCATGAAGGAGGTGACAATGCGGCGAACCAGGCAATCAGACTATAGGGCGTTAACACTTTCACTTAGCCATAGGAGTTTTATGGTGGGTCTACGATATAGCCCCTGGTATGTACGCGGCTTATTTTTAATACGATGCATTGTACAGATGATCTGAAAAAGATCCTTCGTATAACACAGAGAGAATCGCTAAAGATTCCGATAAGTCGTCGAGTGGTTGACCAGCTCTCGCCGCAGCATGACAGTCAGTTTTCGGCTTTCTCTACTGAGGTGCTTGACCAGATGAACTAGAAGCACAATCGCAGTAGTTCTCCCTTTACTACCCTAGCCGATAGAGCGGAACGTAGGGTAGCACGCACAGGAGCCGGGCAACCCAACTATTGACCCAAGACATGATTCGGAGCTGATGCATATAAGGCCAAACTCACGACGCCGAAGTACGCTATAAAGCTGTTCGGACTTGCCGGCAACTCATTTGTTCCCATACCGAGCCCCTGGCGAGTTATGCCGAGGTGTGTGTGTAAAACAACCACAGGAGAAAAAATTCGGATCAACTAGGAAAAAGTCAATACTGGACACTAGTTATGTTTACTGGGAGCTGAGTGATATGCCAATTATTATATAGATAACAAAGCGGCAACCCTGGCTATTTGACATGCCAGGGGTCGAAGGCTGAGGAAAAAGGCACTTTACAGGCTCGGAATAGAGAGCTCGGTCTACAAAAAGTTATTTTGGACCTCCTGTCGCACGTCTGCGCCGCCTGTCCTCGGTTAAGGGATTCCTTGATAGGAATAACCCTTGGATGATAGTACGAACCCGAACTCTGGTAGAGTCCTCGGGGTGACCGGCCCTTGAGCTACCTGTGGAGGGGATAATAAAAAGGAAAAAAGGGCAGTTAGAAAAGTAGGGGGGTTGCAGGCACACCCGTATTGTGTTTCCACCGGTACCCAGGGTATTTCAAGTGCATAATTATGTATGCACGGTACCCACTTCGAAGGCATATTAGCCGAACGGCGGAAGCCGAATTGCTAGTCCAATATGGAGATTGATCGGTCGTGTTGAATGGAGACCGGCGGCGTGATGAACGACGTGGTATGCAGCGTGATAAGGCCGCTGTGTAGTTCGGCTGAGGTAGCCATAGTATGATCTCCTGTATGGAGAGAGTGTTTTGTGCGCTCACCTCTAGGGGTGTGTGTCACGTATACCATGTTTACTGTTTTTGCTTCGGGGGGAAATTTCTTCTGACCCCCGGTATTTGGTTGGTGAATCTCTTCATCGTCCCTATCGCCGGGCGGCCTCCTCCCCTTGTGTTCGGCGTTGAGCTTGCCGGCCTGCTTGAAGACCCAACAGCTTCTGTTGGTATGATTAGCTGGTTTATCGGGGTGGCCGTGAATCTGGCAGGGTCGATCCAATATCCTGTCTAGATTGGATGGTCCGTCTCTGTTCGCCTTGAATGGCTTTTTCCATTGACCGGATGTGGGACTGCTGAATCCGGCGTTGACCGCTGTGTCACGTGATCTTTCATTATCATTGCAACTTTGGTGTTTGCTGCGTCGTGGCTTGCCATTGCCGTCTCGGATTTCGGAAGTGCCCGGGTCGCTGACGCTGTTGCTTCTACGAGCTAGCCAGCTGTCTTCTCCCATGCAAAAGTGGGTCATTAGAGCGGTAAGGGCTGTCATGGATTTAGGTCTTTCTTGACCGAGGTGGCGGGCAAGCCATTCATCCCAGACGCTGTGTTTGAAGGCCGCAAGGGCTTCCGCGTCCGGACAATCGACGATTTGGTTCTTTTTAACTAAGAACCTAGTCCAGAGCTTCCTAGCCGACTCTCCGGGCTGCTGGACAATGTGGCTTAAGTCATCGGCATCCGGTGGCCAGACATATGTTCCTTGGAAGTTGTCGCGAAAGGCATCTTCCAAATCTTCCCAGCTGCCAATAGAATTTTCCGGCAGACTGTTTAACCAGTACCGAGCTGGTCCTTTGAGTTCTAGTGGTAGGTATTTGATGGCCTGAAGGTCATCTCCGCGGGCCATGTGGATATGGAGGAGGAAGTCCTCGATCCATACCGCGGGATCCGTTGTTTCGTCGTACGATTCGTTATTCATGGGTTTGAACCCGTCTGGGAATTCATGCTCCATTACTTCGTCTGTGAAGCAAAGAGGGTGTGCGGCGCCTCTACATTGGGCCACACGGCGACGTACCTCCGATGGAGTCCGCTTGCCGTTTTCGGCCCGGGCGTGGCTAGGTTTGTCACGTCCGAATAGGTAGCCGTCGTCGCGTATCAAGGCACGTCCTCGCGATCCGTAGATTGATCTTGTGTGTCCTGCTTTACTGTCCAAGTCCTGCCGAAGGTCGTATGTACAACCCCGAGTTGTTTCATTCTTGCCTTTACGGCGAGGTGGGGCAGTTTGGTGTTCGGCTTGAGTTGCCGCTTTATCCTGACCGTGTGGCGGTCAATCGGCCGCGTTGTGCGATGATGGTACGGGCTCCAGCGCCTCGTCATCGAACTGAGGTAGCAATTTGCGCTTTGGGTAATTTTTGGCTGGGCAACTAAGGCCGTATTCTTCGGCGGCCAGGACTTCGGTCCATCTATCATTGAGCAAATCTTGGTCAGCTTGAAGCTGCAGCTGCTTCTTTTTCAGGCTCCTTGCAGTGGCTATTAGCCGGCGTTTAAAGCGCTCCTACTCGAGAGGTTCCTCACGCATGATGAAATCCTCGTTGCCGAGGCTCTCCTCTTCCTCGGAGGGCGGAACATAATTACTGTCCTCTGAGTCTTCGTGTATGGCCTGTTCATCAGGGCTAACTTGCCCATCTTCCCGTTCATCCTGTTCGGAGATTGTCCCAACAGGGTCTTCATTGTTTTCGGCATCGTCCGGAGTATTATTTTCTCCAGTGCCAGTATTGCTGTCTTTGGAACGATGTGACTTAGAGCGGTGCCGAGGACGCCGGCGTTTTTGCTATGTCTCAGGAGGTTTATTCTCAACTGGATTGTCCTTGTCATCGTCGTTGGTTGTCTTGGGTGTACCCACCATGTACACATCGTGTGAAGGAGTGGCCGTCCAGCGTCCGGTAAGCGGCGGGTTTTGGCCCTGTTCCTCATCGGCATCGTCGTCCGTACAGACGATGTCTTCGGGGCCGTAATCAAGCATGTCGGTTAAGTCCTCGACAGTGGCTATGAATTGGGTGGCGGGTGGGAATCAAGATTCTCCATCGTCAGCCCCTAGTTCGAACCGGACATAATTCGGCTGCGAGTCCCCCGCTAGGGACAGGTTCTTTAATGAGTTTAGCACATCACCGAAGGGTGAGTGTTGGAAGATGTCTGCGACGCTAAACTCAAAGATCGATAAGCGATCAAGTTTGGCGTCCGCGGATGCACATGGCTCGGAATTTATAACCAGAGACGAGTCCGGAGTTCCGGTGACAAAAACATTCTGTGACTTTAGGTCTATATTCGGCTCCAACACCGTGGAATCTGAGGCCTCCGTGGTGGGGTTGAGCCTCCCGTCCTTGGATGGCGCGATCTACTCCGGATCTAAGGCCAGAGTGGTTACCGGAGCTGTCTCCTGGATGCGACCCGATGACAGATTTAGGTCATGTTCATCGGGGTGATCAGGAGTGGTTGCCGCGGTCTCGAATCCAGCGAAGATCAAATCTCCGCGGATGTTTGCAACGTAGTTCAAGCTCCCAAATCTGACCTGGTGGCCAGGGGCATAGCTATCGATCTGCTCCAGATGGCTAAGCGAGTTGGCCCGCAGTGCAAAGCCGCCGAACACAAAGATCTGTCCGGGGAGGAAGGTCTCGCCTTGGACAGCATCGTTGTTGATGATTGAAGGGGCCATCGAACTTTTTGGAGACGGCACAGTGGAACTCTCAATGAAAGACCAATGTCGGTGTCAAAACCGGCGGATCTCGGGTAGGGGCTCCCGAACTGTGCGTCAAAGGTCGATGGTAACAGGAGGCAGGGGACACAATGTTTACCCAGGTTCGGGCCCTCTCTATGGAGGTAATACCCTACTTCCTGCTTGATTGATCTTGATGAATATGAGTATTACCAGAGTTGATCTACCACGAGATCATAATGGCTAAACCCTGAAAGCCTAGCCTGTATGACTACCGTAATGAGTATCTCCCCCTCCGGACTAAGTCCTCCGGTTTATATAGACACCGGGAGGATCTAGGGTTACACAAGGTCGGTTACAAAGAAGGAATCTACATATTCGGTTGCCAAGCTTGCCTTCCACGCCAAGGAGAGTCCTATCCGGACACGGGTGCAGTCTTCGGTCTTCGTATCTTCACAGCCCATCAGTCCGGCCCATGGCTAACAGGCCGGACGCCCGAGGACCCCTTAGTCCAGGACTCCCTCAGCAGGCGATATGGCTAAAGAAATTTGTACACGACTTGAAAGTGGTAGATTGTCTTCACAAACCACTAAAGATGTACTGTGACAACCAGCCCGCAGTATTCTATGCTCACAACAACAAGTCGAGTAATGCTGCCAAAACAATAGAGATAAGGTATTATATTGTGAAAGATAAAATCCAGGATCAAACTATAAGTCTTGAGCATATAAGGACAAAAGATATGCTTGCGGATCCCTAATGAAAGGCTTACCACCCAATGTGTTCAAGGAACACTTAGCTGGCATGGGTTTAAGGGAAAGCCTTATGATTCCTGGATAGGCCCAAAAGGAACAGAATTTGTTTCTGAACAAAACGTATGTTGTAGCTGTATGATTCTATCGGCAATTAAGCTGTGACGATGAAACATGCTCTATGTACCAATATGTGATGAAACAAGTAAACTACAAAGTATAAGTTTAAAAGTAAAGTTGAGATCAAGGGGGAGAATGTTAGGTCGATCTCTCTCCCATTCGAGCCCAACGGGTCGAACGGGCCCTTGCATCGTGCCCTGATCGGGGGCGCTCAACCAAACCATGGTTGGTGGGCCCCTGTGACCCGCGCTATATAAACAGAGGTGGGGGCCGGGGCACGTATGACGAAGTTCATCGCTGCCACAATCCCCCCCCAACAATCCCCTGCCGATATAGGGTTAGCGCGGGGCTCACGGGAAGCACACCACCGCCGCCATCTCACTGCCATCACAGCCGCCACAACATCACCATGGCTGCTGGTTCAAGCTCGCAAGGCAAGGCAGAAGGTAGGTTACCGGATTGATCTAACCTATCCGATCCAAAGTGAATCTATCACCCTGGTCTTCCACGAAGCTCTGCACGGTCTTCCCATCCAGAATCTCCATGCTTATCTTGAAAGGTGTCTCTCTAGTGTTCTTGCGCTAGTTTCAGGAGTTTTTGTGCTGTGTGTTGTGATCCCGGCTGGTTTGTTGACATGGGAAAGAGGTGTTGGCCAGTATTTATAGGTGGCACTTCTTCAGTTGGTTTTTTGGACGTTACGATGGTGGGCAGAATCGCTCTGGTATGTGCTGAAGTTGACGAGACTGATTTTTTGTCCAACCGAACGCTATTGCCAAAAAGGATTACTTGCGGATGAAATTGTCAAAAAGGACCCCCTCACTAGTGGCGGCAGGCGCGGCAGGCGACACGTGGCTCCTGCCGCAACGCCTGGAGGCGGCGGGCCCTGCCGCCACGGCAGGAGGCGGCCGCGCGGATGTAACGTGTTTTGTACAATACATGGAGCCAGGACGGAACGGGCGAGACGAGGTTGGCCAGGCCGCCACCGCGTGAGGCGGCCTCTACTGCTGCTGCCGCTCCCAGGCCGACATGTACAGTTGCACGGAAAGCGAGGCGTGGGCCATGCCGCCATCGCGGGAGGCGGCATCTCTGTTGCTGTTGCACGCGCGGCAGCGTCCCTGTTGCAGACGATGCTGATTCCCACGCACACTGTGTCAAACTGCGATGATTTCCACACGCACAGACGACGGTGTTTGCTTTGGCCGGAATCTGTACCTTTCTTTTCTTATGCCCACTGATTCGTATGCCCCGAGAATCACTCACTCCGCTGGCTTTTGCTTCAGCAGACGCGACCGCATCAGTCACTCAATACTGCTTTTGCTTCAGAGGATGCGACGGCATCAGTCACTCAGCGCTCCTTTTGCTTCAGTCTATTGCTGCAACCAATGCGACAGGACTCAGCCATGCACTGGTTGCACTGTTTTGGATCACGCGTATTTCCCGCCTAAAATTTCGTCTATTCGCGCCTATTTTCAGGATTTACTAAAGAAAAACAGGGAAGAGGCTCGTCGTATGGAGGAGTAGGAACGACAGCGAAAGGAGGCTCTTGAGGCAGAGAGATAGAGAAAAAAAGAAAGGGCTCGTCAGGCCAAGGATGTATCTAATTTCAGTTGTACCGTGTTGTAATGAAAAAAATATAGTTTAAAATGTGGCATTTTCTTGCCCGCCATAAATTATTTCCGTCATTTTCTTTCCCACCAATTTTTCCTTCTTTCCTTCTCACCCCACGGGAAAAACTTTAATAATACAAACTAATTATTGAACGTCATGCAACAATTACAACATTAAATTAAGATAGAACATAATGCCCTATAATAAGACAGTACAAACTAATAATGCAAGTACATCTGAATTAAACGGCAGAACTGGGCTTGAAAACTAAAAATACAGCTTAAAAACTACATGAAGACGTCATCGTCATCCTGCGTCGATGCAGAACTCTTGCCCTTCGAGGATGCAGAACTCTTACCCTTGGACGGTGCAGAACTCTTGCCCTTCGAGGATGCAGAACTCTTGCCCTTCGACAATGCAGAACCCGAAAGCGGCGGCATGAAGATATCATCTTCGTCCTCGCTGTCGTCAGTCCATAAATATGGATTCTTTGCTGCAGTCCTTCTGAAAGTTTCACTCTTCGGCTCCACTACCTTCTTCCACCTTTCATGCAACCTAAGAAGTTCTTTACTTACCTCCTCATAGGTCCTTTCAGGCCACCCAGACCTACGTAATTCGTGAGCCAAGTCATTCATTATGGTGTCACTACCAGTGAGTTCGTCCCATGGAACTATCCTATTGTCCATCTTGAAATCGGTGGCTAGCCTCAGAAGACATCTGCTCATCCCAGGGTGAAAACTACGATCGAAAGGATAATCGGACATCTCGAATACACTACACTGGACTGCTTATCCACGTCCGTGTGAAGGGGGTTTTATAGGTAGAGAGGAGAAAATGGCGGGAAAGAACGACTGCAGTATGGCGGGAAAGGGTTGGCGGGAACATATGGCGGGAAGGGGTTGGCGGGAAACGGGTGGCGGGAACATATGAACGGAAAGAGTTGGCGGGAGATATAGGCGGGAAACATTGTTGCCGACTGGTGCATTTTTATTTCAGCATACACAGATGTTTAAATCCGGAAGTCTGATATTGACATATGTAGATACAATGGGACGCACACATGGATAGATGAATCACCCAAGTCGACGACGACCACCTGGTCTTTCCTTAGGACCGAAAAGCGACAAGCGATTAGGTGGTCGAGTTACATGAAGACCTCAGCCGTACTCCACTTCGGCTTCCTGTGTCTGCGACTCCTGCGTAGGTGGTGGAGTCTTGAATCCTTGTTGCGAACTTGATGGGTAATTGTAGGTGTATGGTTGTGACTCCTCGGGGATAAAAGATGGGCCAATAACGCCCCCTTTGAAGAACTTTGTAACTAATGATGTAACCGTGTCGCCATGATCATGTGATGCTCCCCGGATGCGTGTGTTGAGGCCACGTTGGGTGTCCTCATCGTCCCAATTAACATCAGGTATGTCATGCACATAGAAACATTGTAAATAAACTGTTAGAGGATAATATATGATATCATTGTAAATGCGTCAAAACATAAACATGACGACCTGATCAGATCACTCGCCTGTACTGTCTGGCCATTGTACGTGGTACTGGTTTAAATCTAGGACACGAGCCTCCTCGGGCATGGAGATCCCTCACGTGGAGGGATACGACTGAGATCCCTCACCTTGGGTGTATGCGTCATATCCTGTGTACGCATATGGGTTCGAGGAAGAAAGAGTCTGCTCGGGCATCGAATACAAGCCCGTGCCATGGTCCTAAGATGTCTACCCCTGACGAAGCTGCACCGAAGAAGAGTGATGCAGTGGCAGAGATGAGTCAAGTCATGGCAATGTCGTTGTAGTACTCGGATCCCCCCCCACTGAGCATGGCTCGTACGCGCCTCGCTTGGTCTGGACGACGGCGCCGCACTCGGTCTGGCTGACCTCGCTACCGACATGTTGTATGCTCAAGTGACAACGTCGTCGCCTCTACCGCATCTAAACTTTGTTGCCACGTAGTCTTGAAGACGTTTGTGCAATGACTTGCGAGCTGGGCCCCGGGCATGCATGCATTCCGTCGCCATCTGCCCTACTTCGTTGCAAGTTTCAAGCTGAATAATATTTGGTTGAAATGATTATGAAATGATGCACCTGAAAAAGTAACTAGTGATTACCAGCTGGTCACGATAGAAAGCTGCACGCAGCTCAACCTGTCTCTGCATCTGCTCCTCCTGTGTGAGATGTGTTGGTATCGTAGCTGGTTGACTGGCCAGGCTAGTATGCGTGCTGATGCAGTACAACTACTTGTACGCTTGAGTGTACTTCCATCGTACGGTATGCAAAATTAAATAATTACATCAACCATTGTGATGAAAAGCAAAGCATCTTCACGCATCATATGGTCATCGTAATAAAATAATGTAAATAAAATGTACCTAAGTTGATGCACTATATCTGCTAGCGCTTCATTTTCCCACTTGTGTACCCATTCAATGTTGTGTTCCCTCCAATCGTAACAACTCCAACCCCTGCCCATATTGGTTAGCCTGCAAATTATGTAGCAAAGTGTGAGTTTAGTAAATTAAAAAAGACACTAACTATTTAGGGAGGTCACATCTTACTTATGGGTTTCCTCGTCAGTACATCTTGGAAAAGGTGGTGGAATCTCTTGATAGAGACCGAACTGTCTCATGACACGCTCTGGGTTGTAAGGCTCAACACACCACAGGAACAATAAGTTGCAGCGAGTCAGCCAGAATGCACTATATATCGCTCAAGAAGCCTGCTGTGATAGGTCGTATATCAAAGACCATCTGTATCTGCTCCTGAGTCCACGGGTTCCATGTGACTACTGACTCATCAAGTATCTCAAACTGCTGGTGGTATATAGGGTAACAATTTTTTGCAGTATTTGGAGACCATTGTTTCCGTGCCTTTGTCCACCCGCTGGCCATAGTTACACTGTTGCCCTCGCTATAGTCGTATGGGTGTATAGGATTTAGTATACGAGGTCATCCTATAGGGAGGTATTCCCAGGACCACAACTGTAGAAACTCGTAGGCGACACAAAGTAAAGGAGCTCTTTGTGCGAAAGAAGTTTTTTGTTTGGCATCACACAAGCCTCTATATGTATGACATAGCATGGCAGAACCGAAGTGTCGGTGGAAATGGCACCTATGGAATCACTGGGATCCCTTCTACGGTTGGCGGGCGCGGGGTTGTGCAAAGAGCAGGTCTGGTAGTCGGCACAAGGATCGTTTACCCAGGTTCGGGTCGCGAGGATGCGTAATACCCTAGTCCTACTTTGGTGTATATTTGAGTATTCTTGAGCTCTCGAACTAGCTACGGTGCGTCTGTAGTCCAAAAGATCTGAATCCTTCTCCTGGACGCCTCGGGCCTCCTTTTATAGATAAAAGGGGTCGCCACAGTGGCACACGGGAGGTGGAAAGGTATACAGTGTACAAGCTTATCGCCTGTCATTACGGGATAAGACGCATTAAATGCGCTCCTTAGGTGTCCCGTTACTTCATTGGGGACGGCAACGAGGCCTGTCCCATCCGTTGCCGCTCCGCCTCGCTCCGACACGCGCCTAGGCCAACGAGGCATGCAGCGCCATGTAGGCTGGCAGGCTGCTGAGATGGCGTGGTGGTAGGGTCTTCACGAAGATCTGCATGCCACCACGCAGGTACTTGCTGAGTTGGCCTGGAAGCCGCACGTTGCCACACAGGTGCCTGCCCAGCTAGTTGGGCTGGCAGCAGTATGGGAACGGCGGTGGAGTCTTGGCAGACGTGGGCCTAACCGTGGCCATGTAGGCGTCCTCGGCAAGGGTCTTGCCGGGGACTCGGCAAGGGTCTTGCCGCGGCACCTCGGTCGTCCTCGGCAAGGATCTTGCCGGGGGTCTTCATGGATCTCCTCGGCAAGGATCTCGCCGAGGGTCGTCGTCTTTTGGTCCTCATCTGATCTTGTGTGTTTACGATTTGACAAAGATCTGCATGCCACCACGGAGGTGCCTCCCGAGCCTTGGTTCCAATGTGGTTGACGGTGTTGGAACCCTTGGGCTCAAGGGTGGCGCGCCCTGCTGGTGTTTGGGCAAGTTGCCCCGGCAAGGCTCTTGCCGGGGCTGCGGAGGCCGCCCCGGCAAGGGTCTCGCCGAGGGAGTCCACCTTGCCCTCTTGCTCTTCGTGCCTCCGGTCTTGGCGTTGCTTTGCCCGTCTTGTGCTTTTGCTTCCTCCCTTTGCCCTGCTAAGTGTGGCCGCAGGTGCGGCTCTGACTGCCCGTGCACAAGTAGAGGGGTCAAAAGGAGAGCACCTACTTTTGTACAGCGACAGGAGCCCCGGGCCTGGGCCACACATAAGCGCAATGCATTGTTGGGCTAGGCCCAAAAACGGTGCGCGGGCAGGTGGGGCGGATTTTTAGCGCAATAATTCCCTCACCCATCGCGCTTCCCCACGACCCGTGTTGAATCACGCGACGTGGGGGTCGTGCGTGACGTGGGGGTCATGCGTGGGGTGGTTGCTGCCCTCACGCGTCACGTCGCAGTAAATGGTAGCGAAGCGGCCCGCGCCTTCCCCATAAAAAAGGAGAAACCGCTGGCACGATGCCCATTTACCCTTCGTGCCTTTTCCAATCTCAGAACCGGCATCCCTCCCTTCTTCTCCTCAAGCTCTTGCTTTCGCTCGCCGCTGCCACCCCCATTGCTCTTGATTCTTCGCCCCCCCTCTAGCTGCCATGGCGCCCAAAACCAGCAGGGGCAAGGGAGTGGCCAAGGATGCCGGGGAGAGGGAGGCGCCGGAGAGTGAGTTGGCGGCACGGCGGACGCAGCTCGCCTACTTTCCGTCGACGGTCGACGCGATCCATCTCCGGGATTACTTCAAGCCCCTGTGGGGGTGTAAGACGAAGGGGCACCCTGCCACGCGCATCATCCCCGTCGGTTTCGCCGAGGCCGGCCCGAATCGGTACCCATTCTTCGTCGATTACTTTTCCTGCGGGCTCTGCCCCCATTTCTCTGATTTCTTCGATGATGTCATGCACACCTATGGCTTCCACCTTCTGGATTTCACTCCAAATGCCGTGGCGTGCATGGCCCTTTTTGCCCATCTTTGCGAGGGCTTCGCCGGAGTGCATCCTAGCACGGCGCTTTTCCGGCACTACTTCTATCCTCGTATCCAAAAGGGAGTTGCCATCTCCGGTTGTGTCGCCTGGATCCTAAGGAGCCAGGAGAAGGGGACATATCCGGAGGGCGCTCAGAAGGAGAGGTGGGAGGAGTGGCGGGGCCGGTGGTGCTGGATTGAGGAGGAGGACCCGCAGGAATTTTGCCGGGTTCGCTAGGCGCCGCCGGTTCGCAGAGACGATTGGAGCAACGTCGACGCTGATGATGGGAAGCTCACGGTCGCCACCACCAAGATTCATCGCCTCACCGTGGCCGGGCTCACCCTTGAGATGATTGGGGCGGATTTCATCCGTCGCCGAATCGCTCCACAGCACAACAAGGGGAGGCCGCCTTGGCTCTTCAGGAACGTGGCCGACATCATGAGGCTTCACCCCGGCTTGAACCACAACTTCACGATGATGAGGCATGCCCACTTGTGCCAGAGGCTTTTTCAGCTCGACGTGTACTGCGACGGGAGGGCCGAGAGGTCCGGCAAGGCCGCGAAGGCCGGCAAGGTCGTCAAGGGGCCCTTGTTTGGGTTGCCGGCGGGGGTGGTCCCACTGAGCAACAACTCTCGCCTAACCGACATCATCGCCATGATGCCGGATTTCAACGTGCACGGCCTTAACCCAAATAGGGCCGAGCCGGGGGCGGATCAGGTGCAGGAGTTCTTCGACGGCCTGTCAGAGAAGTACGTCCGTGTCGAGCCACTGCTCGTCCAGAACACCACCCAAGTGGAGCTGGACTATATCGCCGCCAGGGCGGTGGAGGCGGAGCTCGCCAAGGAGGCTGGCAGCGCCGGCCATGTGGAGGACAAGGCTGAGGCTGCCGCAGAGGAGAAGGAGCTTGTCGGGTGTGCGGAGTCCGCTGGGGAGGCCAGCAGCGCTGACACCGGGGCACCTCTTATTGAAGACGTGGTCGATGAGTCGACCGAGGAGGAGGCCGAGGCTGACGATCCTCTAGCCGTGGAGAAAAGGTGTGTCCTGCGGCGGGCTAGCTCCGGCTAGCCGGTCCGGCCCGGCAGGACCGGCAGTGGCAAGAGGTCCAGGAGGAGTCCGTGCGCCTGACGAGGGCCGCGGCAGCAAAGGAGGTGGTGAAGGCTGCGGTGGCGAAGAGGAAAGCGACCGCCTCTTCCTCATCCAAGTGTCCTTGGACTCCACCCGCTTCCCCTCTCCCCGCGGATGTCGACACGGAGGTCGTCTTCGACCTTGGGTCTCTCAGCCCGAGGAGGAAGAGGAAGGCAGCGGAAGAGGAGGCGGAGGATGAGTAAGCATCTTGTCTTTTGTCATCTCCGTCCCCTCAGACCGTGCCGCTTTTCTTAACTTGTCTTCATCTTTGCAGGGATGTGGAGACGCTGGCCCAGAGGGTGGCGAAGAGAGCCAGGGCCTCGACGGGCGGCCAGCCCCCGGCGGGCACCTCGAGTACGCCGCTGGTGGTGGAGAGCAGCCCGGACAACAGCCTCCGGCACAGCCCCCAGCGTGCGTTCACCACTCGCTCCCTATCAACATGTGTTGGGGTACGATCTCTTGGCGCTGACCTTGCCGTGGTTGCAGGAGGAGCCACTGAGGGCCACCCCCAACCCGCCGCCCCTATCAACCACACCGCCCCAAGGAGCGTCCCCGGCAAGGGCGCCAAGCATCGAGCCCATGCGCGCGGAGGAGGAGGAGGAGGCAAACCCGGGCGCCGGCGGCTCCGTCCCGGCACCGAATGTTGGTGGGGAGGGGGCCACTTCTTCCCAGCCTGGCACAGGTGAGTTGTTTGCCTTTTGTCCCTCTTCTTGTTTCTTCTTTTTAAAACTTGGTCTTGGCTCTGCCTCATTCTCCTTCTTGGCATCTAGGCGCTCCCTCGGCGGACCAGGAGAACATCGATGCTGTCATCAAGGAGGTCGCCAGGGATGCTGAGGCCGAGGCCAACAAGATCGCCGCCGAGGAGGCCTCCAAGGGTGCTGCTGAGGACACCGCCAAGGAGCCGCTCGGGGAGACCGGTAGGGCCGCTGCCGAGGAGGGGCGGTTGATGACCAACCTTCCTCCTCCGCTGCCTCTGGCTCGGGCAGGTACCTGAAGGTGAGCGACGACCTGTTCGTCCACCTCCCAGGGATGGCGAACACCGGGGCGCCCGCCGAGGGGGAGGTGTTTTATGACGAGGTGCTCGCCATCGCCGGGCTTGAGGTTGTTGACGAACCGAGCGCCGGTGGCGGCGGTTCCCAGGAAGAGCGGCTCCTCCAGGCCATGAGCGCCAACTTCTAGAAGCTCCAGGCGCTTCACCGCGCCCGCCTGGACAAGGCCAAGTCCAGGATGGCGGTGGTGGAAAAGGCGGAGGTGGACTTCAAGGAGCGTGTCGCCGAGACGCGGGCTTGGTTCAACGAGGCCCACAAGGAACTGAAGGCCGCCCAGGATGTGCTGGCCGAGCGCAAGCTGGAGCTTGTCATGAAGCAAGCCGACATCGAGAAGGCCCAGGAGCTGGCGAAGGAGCAGGCCGCCAAGGACGAGGCCACTCGGCACCAGCACCAGGCCGAGCTAAACTCCCAGGAGGAGGACCTTGCCGCTCGTGAGGAGAAGCTCGCCGCAACACTCCACGGCAAGGATGGGGAGGGGGAGAAGCTTGTCGTGCAGTGGACCCAGGAGCTAGAGCAGAGGCACAAGGAGGCGCTCAATGCCCAAGCTCTGGTCCATGCCGGCAAGGTGAAAGAGCTGGAGGTGGAGCGGGACGGGCTGAAGGATCAGGCCTTGAAGTTGGCAAAGGAGGACACGCTCAACGGTGCTCTGGTGGAGGCGCAGGGCGCAGTCCTCGGCAAGGCTGAGCAGCTCTACAAGGCCAACGACTCCATCAAAGACCTGAAGCTGAAGCTGGAGGGTCTTGAAGGGACACTTTCGGAGGTCAGGGCCCGGGAAGAGACCCTGACCAAGGATTTGGAGAAGGAGAGGCAGCTGCGGAAGAATATCGCCGCCAACCACGAGGATTTCGTGAAGCGCGAAAACCTCTGGATCAGCCACCTCGCCGACGTCGCCGGCAGGATCACCATGAAGCTGACCTCCATGGGGATGCCAAAAGTGAGGTACGCCCGGGAGCCGAACGTGAGTCCCAACGCCAAGCTGACCCTGTTCTTCGAGGGTGTTCTCAGGGCCCTGGAGCAGTTCCACTCCAACAGGGCGACCTCTTTGGCCGACGAGGCCCGGAAGCTTTGCCGGGGTGTCATGACCAGGGTCCTCACCAAGGGTGTGTACTGGAACCCCGACCTTGACTTCGGCGTCGCGCTGGAGAGCTTGCCGGAGGACGTGGACCTCGCGACGCTCGAGGAGCGTATCGAGCCCGTCATCAGCCGCGTCGATGGAGTTTGGAGGATAGAAGGCCAGCGCCGGGACTAGGCACCCCGTTTCTCATCGCCGCTGCAGGTTCATGGCCAAGACAATTTTTATCTTTAGTTAGAACCGCAGCAACAATTGATGTAATATAACTCTGCAGTACTTTGAAATGATGCATGTTATTTTCCCGCTTGATCTTCCTTTGTATGTCCACCCTACGTTAATCGGGTAGGCTTGCCTGCGCGTAAACCCAGGCCGCGGTTCCTTGAGGACGGATCCCCAATAGCCTGTCGGGTGTGCTTGCTGCTAGGCGAACCACCTTACCGCTCTCAACGCGGCCGCTCGAACTGTCGAGCGGACTCGAGACAGAACGAGAGCGTTGCTAATTGCAGAAGGTCACCCTGCCGTTCTCGACGCAACTTCTTGGACTGTTGAGCGGACTCAAAACAGAGCAAGGGTGTTGCCAATAGTGGCAGGGCCCCATTGCGTGCAGGTTTTCCATACACAGGGCAAGATCTTCGAGGACGATAACCATATATATATAAAGGAATTGCTCAAAGTTTCGCATGACTTAGCTTTTCTGTAGTTGCGCGAGCGTCCACCGCATCCGCGGACGATGCCGCCCGTTTGGTCGTCTTCTTCCTTGGAGTGACGACCACGATGAAGCCGCTGCTCCAACCAGACCAGATTTCCACAACTGCGCCCCCTGCCTGGCGCGCCAAAGATGTCGGTGGAAACGACACCTATGGAATCACTGGGATCCCTTCTACGGTTGGCGGGCGCGGGGTTGTGCAAAGAGCGGGTCTGGTAGTCAGCACAAGGACATGCTTACCCAGGTTTGGGCCGCGAGGATGGGTAATACCCTAGTCCTGCTTTGGTGTATATTTGAGTGTTCTTGAGCTCTTGAACTAGCTACGGTGCGTCTGTAGTCCAAAAGATCCGAATCCTTCTCCTGGACGCGTCGGGCCTCCTTTTATAGACAAAAGGGGTCTCCACAGTGGCATACATGAGGTGGAAAAGTATATAGTGTACAAGCTTATCGCCTGTCATTACGGGACAAGACGCATTAAATGCGCTCCTTAGGTGTCCTGTTACTTTATTGGGGACGGCAACGAGGCCTGTCCCGTCCGTCGCCGCTCCGCCTCGCTCCGACACGCGCCCAGGCCAATGAGGCATGCAGTGCCACGTAGGCTGGCTGGCTGCTGAGATGGCGTGGTGGTAGGGTCTTCACAAAGATCTGCATGCCACCACGCAGGTACTTGCTGAGTTGGCCTAGAAGCCGCACGTTGCCACATAGGTGCCTGCCCAGCTAGTTGGGCTGGCAGCTCAATGGGAACGGCGGTGGAGTCTTGGCAGACGTGGGCCTGACCGTGGCCCCGTAGGCGTCCTCAGCAAGGGTCTTGCCTGGGACTCGGCAAGGGTCTTGTCGCGGCACCGCGGTCGTCCCGGGCAAGGATCTTGCCGGGGGTCTTCGTGGATCTCCTGGGCAAGGATCTCGCTGAGGGTCCTCGTCTTCTGGTCCTCATCTGATCTTGTGTGTTTACGATCTTGACAAAGATCTGCATGCCGCCACGGAGGTGCCTCCCGAGCCATGCTTCCAATGTGGTTGATGGTGTTGGAACCCCTGGGCTCAAGGGTGGCGCGCCCTGCTGGTGTTTGGGCAAGTTGCCCCGGCAAGGGTCTCGCCGGGGGAGTCCACCTTGCCCTCTTTCCCTTCGTGCCTCCGGTCTTGGTGTTGCTTTGTCCGTCTTGTTCTTTTGCTTCCTCCCTTTGCCCTGCTAAGTGTGGCCGCAGGTGCGGCTCTGACTGCCCGTGCACAAGTAGAGGGGTCAAAAGGAGAGCCCCTACTTTTGTACACCGACACGAAGCTGTATTTTGGCTGCTCGGGTAAAGATTCATCTACCATATTCTCTACAATGTAGATGAGACCAGGGAATTTGGTAACAGAGTCCCGAGGAGCCACAACAAATACGCAAACAGATGTCTTTTCCTCGTCTCAGAATCAGCATAGCTAGACAAAATATGAAAGTTATCACGAAGCCAGGCGAGTGGGATGCCTCGAGGGCCACCAGAACGTTGTGATTCTGGCATTGTCATCCCAAAATGGTTTGCTATATTTAATGTCCAAGATGGAGAAACTCTTGGAGAGACTAACGGCTCACCTCTAATTGGTAGAGAAGTGATCATAGAAACATCTTTCGGTGTAGGTGCAAGCTCCCCAAAACGAAAGTGAAAGGTGTGGGTTTCAGGTCTCCACCGGTCAACGAGGGATGTCAAAAGGGATGGGTCCGAACGTAATTGGTGTTCGCATAATGTGAGCCTAGCAAAACCATTTAGTCCATAAGCGTCAAGGTGAGGAATGAAAGAATTGTGTATTGGCCATATTTTCTTTACGGTTCGAAGTCTGAAGGTCCGGTAATCATGATTATTATTTGGGTTCAAAAATAGGTGGCAAAGGTGGCCGGCGTCATGGGGCCCCTGCAAAAGCACTAGCACTTCAGCCATAACCTGCAGACAAAGGTACAAATAATTTTGTTGAGAAAGACACAAATACAAATGCAAATTAAAATAAAAATTAACTTAAAATACAAAGAGATACAATTTACATTAATTATCTGAAGTTAGCATCGCGAGTACAATAATACAAAGTGATTCAATTTAAATATAAGTAGACATAACAAGTACAAATATAAGTAGACATAGCGAGTATAGATATAAGTGGACATAGCGAGTACAGATATATCAACATCATGCGGTGTTGTTGGCTCGATACGGGCATTCCCGACGTGAATGTCCAGGACACCTGCAAACGCGGCATCGCCTTGGTTCTCCCATCTGGCTATGGTCCATGTCATTGCGATGACGCCTAGACTGACGTCATCCCTTTGCGGTTCTCATCAAGTCGGAGTTCGGAACCCATTTCGGCCCATCTGGCCACAGCATTTGTAGTTCATATCAATGCCCCAGGCCCAGAACTCACCGTTCCAAGTGTTGTACAGATTGTACATGTTGAAGTACGGCGATATGTATGGCTTAACACTGATTTTTTGATCAGCAGCCACCCGGAGCACATGACTGCAAGGGTAGCCCTCAAGCTTGGGCTTGTTACAAGTGCACTCATAGGACGTTGGGCCGAGGGTGACAGCTTGCTTTTTTGATCCTCTGTAGTGACCCTTAACGTACTTGGCTCGCACATTGACCTCCCACTTATTCCTAAGTGCGTCCACTTTCCTGCAGCCATGACTTTGGGACTTCTTTGCTTTCTCGTCCAGATGTCTTTGCATCTTCTTGGACCATGGCTTGTTCAATTCAACTTGTGCATTGGCGACGGTGATCCTGTCTCCAAAGTATGACAGGGTCCGGTTCCAAGTTTCTTCAATAAGGGATGTGATAGGCAGTGCTCGCACCCCATTAAGAACACCATTGTACACCTTTGACATGTTGTTGCTCATTATTCCATACCGAGCCCCGGTGTCGTGAGCCTGCGCCCACTTGTACAAATGAGGGAAATTCTCGATGATCCACTGGCTCAAATTTATGGGCGTCCTACGACCCCTCCGGTCTTTTCTCTACGGCAAGGCCGCGCGCTCGATATCACCATTGATACCTGCCCAGATCGCACTCATTTTGGCTTCAGTTTTCTGCATGCACATCCTCTTGAATAACTTGAACCAATCCTTGTTTTTGAATTTGGAGTAAAAGTTTGCTGCCAAATGCCTCATGCACCACATTCCCTAGATCCGGCCACCCCCACTCTTCTGACGACGCCTTAATTATGTCAAGAGCGCTTAATAATCTAGTGTTGCAATCAGAGATGATGCAAACACCTTCACGCTCTTTCACGACACCCATCTTCATGCAGCTCAGGAACCACAACCAGCTATCTTTGTTCTCGCTCTCAACCAGTGCATATGCAATAGGAAGAAGCTGATTATTTGCATCTGTTGCAATTGCCACTAATAGTGTGCCCTTGTACTTTCCAGTGAGAAAGGTACCATCAACTGATAATACTGGGTGACAGTGCCTGAAGGCTTGTATAGTCTGGGCGAATGCCCAGAATAAGCGGTCCAGGATTAGCTCACCCGGGTTCATTAGGTTTGGACGTTCTCTCCGCCAAACTTGAGTCCCCCTATTAGCACTTGCTATCTGATGAAGCATTCTGGGGGCATAAGAATAGGCCTCCTCATAGGTTCCACACAAGTTCTGGAATATCTTTTCCTTCGCACGCCTAGCCTTGCTGTAGCTGACAGGGAAGCCAATTTAATCTTCTGCAGCTTTTTGCAAATCCCTAATACTAATGTTGAGACTTTCCTGCACAATTGTTTCCATCTGCTGTGCCACATATCTTGCAGTCACATTGTAGTGATTTGAAAGAGTCCCAGTTTGCTCACAGCTATGCTCCACTATTTTTGTGATATGCCATGACTGACATACCCCAGGCTTCAGTCTAGCGAGAACTCTTCCGCGGCAACCATTCGCGGAGTGGATGCATATGACCTTCAACTCTTTTTTATCAGACTGCTTCACTCTATGCTGGCGGTGGAGGGCGATTGCATAGCTATCTATTGCCTGGTAAGCAGACTTCTTGTCTGGGAAAACCTGCCCAACCTCCAGGCTCCCGCTTCTAGGCTAGAAACATAGTGAAATTCATTGGTGATGCTCATATCTTGTCAAAACCCAGGTTGCAGTGCCACCGCGACCGCCCTCTGAGGAGGAACATCTTCTTCTTCGCTTGAGTCTGAAGACATGGAAGAATGATAGTCATCATCTAGCGCCTCCGGCAATCCCTCCACGTGCTCGCTCATGTCAACGGCCGCAGACCAATATCCTGCGTCATACACAGGCTGGCCGCCTGTCGGTTCCGATGGGCCGCGCTAGGGGCTGATGAGATGGCCAACTCGACCTCACCACCCCTGCTACTGCATTCGGCAACATCAGTGACTGAAATGAACTCAACATACACCATCGGCTGACCAAACATTGAGTTATTGGGATTTCTTGCAAACCTCATGTACGACCCCCACGACTGATCACCCGTGACAAGCCGCAAACCCCAACGGGCAACTGTCCCATGATTTCCTCCGTCAACGACGAAGGCCTCCATTGTCATTTTTTCCCCTGCATCCTTGGGCCAAACACCGCTCGGATGCACCTTCTGACTGTTGCGTAACCCACGTTGACCATGTCTCTCACTACAACTGTAGTCGGCCCGCACAAGGACACATCCGCCCCAAAAGGAGCGTCGCGTAAAACGTCCCCATAGTACACTACTAAATTTTCCATAGTACCTAACCAACATCCATATTTACATTTCAAATAATTAGTAAATGAACATTTAGTAGTAGTACGATGACAACATTTACATATCATACGACTAAAATAATAACCACATTTTCATTACAAATATTCGATTTGTTTTTAGAATCATTTGCTTAGACTTTCACTAGTAGAAAAAGGGCCATTTGTCCCGGTTCATAAGGCCCATCTGCCCCGGTTGTGGAACCGGGACTAAAGGGTCGTTACTAATGCCCTAGGCCTTTAGTCCCAGTTCTTATACCAACCGGGACAGATGGGCCTCCACGTGGCCACTTCGGCGAGCCCAGGCAGGAGGGCCTTTGGTCCCGGTTGGTAGCACCAACCGGGACCAATAAGCTTCCACGCGTCAGCATTTCAGGGGCTGGTTTTTTTTGAAAGGAGGTGGTTTAGGGGTTTTGGGGGTTAATTTAGGTTGTTATAGGTAGCTAATAGAGAGATGTGTCCTCTCTTATCTCCGTGCTATTGCTATACTGCTATTTCTAAACATGACTTAGATTGAAGTGAGGCAACATGTGGTGCATGTCGAAAGTAATACTAATCCTAACTTGATCAAGTTTGGATTGTACTACTTTCGACATGCACCACATGCATGTTGCCTTCACTTCAATCCAATCCATGTTCATTTCACCCACAGATATATAATAACTCTTCATGCTCGCATCATGCATCATCATAATAACAAGTCCTACTAATCATCATCATACAACTTCTACTCATTATTAATAACAAGTCATACGATCATCATCCTGATAGTCATCGAACCAACCCTACTTAATTGTTCTTAGCACATGATCATCAGTATTATGCAGGACCTAAATACCCTATTTAAGGTAAAATAGCATAAAACAATATAGACCCTAACTCTCCATTATGGAGAATGGAGATCATCCTGTCTCCAATTCTTGCGTGGCGCTTCCTTTTGCTTCCAAGAACCTCCTTATGACTGTCCATACATTTTTTCCATTCTCTGATTAGCATGTCTCAACTTCTTTTAGAAATCCGGTATGGACAGTTGAGATTCGTAGGATGACATGGATATATGTTCAAAACACGAAGGCTGCCATTCTGATACATCAAATGAGGCACACAATCCTCTGGGATTCTCTGTTGAAAAACATAGTAATAACTTCATAGTTAGCAATGATGTACTAGTTTTAGAAGTATGCAAAAGATGCACGGATGTCGTAATAGTAAAAAATCTTACCGGGGTATCTCCATGGTAGTTACCGTAGTTCAACACATGCACTATAGTGGCACGTATTGACCATAATGTTGAGGAGTTTGATTGTAGATATTGTAATTCTCAAGATCAGTACAAAATCTGACCAGATGATTTTTCTCCTGATAAGTTAACTCGGAGCCATCGGTGTAGTGGGTTTTGTCTACCATGTTCCGCACATTGTTTGAACAATCAAAATAAGCTGTCAATGGAAATAAGTTGTCAACTATTTTGAAATAAACAATATAAATTAGTTAATAATTAACTATGTTTGAGAAACTCACATAGCGGTAGAACTGGAGGCGTATCAACAAGGACCCAAATGTCCATATTGTCTTGGTCGATGTCAGGATCACCAAGATCCATGGTGACAAGCATACCCTCATCAAAACCATACATCTTGCAAAATGCTTCCCAATTTTTGCAACCAAAATGGGTTATGCTCTCAGCATTATACAGATTTACTTCAAAATCCACATCATCATGGGTCCTTAGGTGAATTTTCTTCGTTTCAAAATTTTCATGGTCTTCAAAATCCATCCTCTCCAAGACATAGCGTCTTGCATGGCATGGGATAAGCTATACTCGAATTGTAAAAGATGAAAATTACACGTTGAAATAGTTGAAGTCATGCTTAATTACAAAAAAAACTTGTCGTCATTGCGTACCGTTTCAACATCGAAGGTCTCCTCGAGCTTAATGCTGAAGCGCCAATCATTGTCCAGGTGAGGCCTGTCGCACAAACCTTGATCGTCGTGGCACCAGCCGCACTCCCCCGGGAGACTTTCGTCGTCCGATGACGACATTTCCTACGTTCATAATTCAAAGATTAAACTTGTACAATTAAATATATGTACTACAAAAACTAAATTAGATCATTATTATTCATCACGGGTTGACTATCGGTTTGTCGAGTCTTTTCTTGAAAACTCTCAGCTCACGTGGTGTATACATTCGACCGTTGATGATGGTCGCTCCTCCATTTGTCCCCGAGTGCATTACACCAAAATGTCTAGCACACGGGAATGAAGGAGAAGCGACACCCACGACAACAGTCGGGATTCTTCATCCTCTCATATATATATGGTGGAACTCTCCCTCACTGATTCCTCTCTGACATTTGCGACCGTCGGTGATGGTAGCTCCTCCTTTCATTCCCGAGTGCATTACACCAAATTGTCTAGCACACGGGAACGAAGGAGAAGCTACCCCCACGACAACAGTCGGGATTCTTCGTCCTCTCATATATGGTGGAGACTCGACAGTGGAGACTCGACAGACTTAAAGTCAACCCGAAATATCGTTTAATTATCTTTCTAAAAGAGGATTTGGCTGGTCTCACCTCGAGGTCGGAGGGGGTCGGTGACGGGGACGACGGCGGGGATGATGGAGGGGGCTCCTAGATTTCTGCGAAAACAAAAACCCTATAAGCTATCAACTAATCATATGCATACGCCTTGCATAGTGCTCTCCAATTTTAGCATTCAAAGTAGGAGTAGTTTTCCAATTTGAGCATTAAATAAGCAAAATCAAATCGCAAAATAAAGTAGTATTCAAATAAGGATGCATTCAATTATAAGCAAAACTACATCATCTCCATGAGTCCATACATCGTTGAATGTTATCACTAATACACCTCGAATACTATCATACATATAGCATCACCAGTACAGCTAGAACCGTAGCGCCCGACGGGTATCGGCGCGGGCGGTGGACACCCAAAGAGAAGGAACCATCACAGGATCGCTCCAGTGAGATCCCTGAAGAACCTGCCAGGTATTGTCGAACCTGCCCTCCAACGCAACCATGTAGCGACGGACGTGCTCGTCCTCCTCGCTGACAAGGTGACGTACCACCTCCGCGGTGTCCGGAAGCCTCGGCACCGTCACTGGCCCACGCGACCGCCACCAAACAAGGATCGGGTCAACGACGGGCTGGCTCCTCACCAACCTACGCCCCCCGGAAGGTAGCACCTCCCAAAACCAGCCCGGCGGAGCCCAGTCCCAGACATGGCCCCTCTAATCAAGCCGGCCTCCTCCACCGAGTCGACGACAAGGATGCGGGATAGGCATCGTCGACGTCGATGCGGGAATAATTGCTTTAACTAAAAAATAAACTAGTTCTATTAATTTCCTAGCTAAAAATAAACTACTTCTATAGTAAAATAAAGTAGTTTTATTAAATCAACTAGTTCAACTACTAATTAAGCACTTACTATAAATAAAACAAAGTAGTACTTACTAAAAATAAACTACTTCTATATATAGTAAAATAAAGTATTTTTATTAATTAATCAACTAGTTCAACTAAAAATAAACTAACTTTAAATGCACTAACAGTAGAACTAATAACCTAAAATAAAACTATACAGCCTAAAAATGCTATGAACAAAAAACTATGAACAAAAAAAACTATACAGCCTAAAAATGCTATGAACAAAAAACTATGAAAAAAAAGACTATGAACAAAAAAATGCTAAAAATGCACTAACGGATCGGGATGGGAAGGGGCTCACTGGGGGCTCGAGGCAGGACGGCGACGAGGCCGGTGACGAGGACGACGATGAGGCCGGCGACAATGACGGCGACGAGGACGGCAGGCTCGTGGGGAAGGGGTTACGCGCGCACGCGGCGACGCCTCGGGGAGGAGCGGATCGGGGGCGGCGACGGCGAGGACGACGTCGACGGCGGGTCAGGGGCGCGGCGACGGCGTCGGGCCAGGGGCTCGGGGCGGCGACGGCGACGACGACGAGGAACGGCCTGGCGGCGTCGGGGGGAATGGGAGCAGTTGGGAAATTTTCACAAGTGCTACCTTA